>NC_134689.1:419004782-419258499 GCF_050947455.1 Rhinoderma darwinii
GTGTCCTATGTGTGAGTGGTCTGTATGTGACATGTGTCCTATGTGTGAGTGGTCTGTATGTGACATGTGTCCTATGTGTGAGTGGTCTGTATGTGACATGTGTCCTATGTGTGAGTGGTCTGTATGTGACATGTATCCTATGTGTGAGAGGTCTGTATGTGACATGTGTCCTATGTGTGAGAGGTCTGTATGTGACATGTGTCCTATGTGTGAGTGGTCTGTATGTGACATGTGTCCTATGTGTGAGAGGTCTGTATGTGACATGTATCCTATGTGTGAGTGGTCTGTATGTGACATGTATCCTATGTGTGAGTGGTCTGTATTTGACATGTGTCCTATGTGTGAGTGGTCTGTATGTGACATGTATCCTATGTGTGAGAGGTCTGTATGTGACATGTGTCCTATGTGTGAGAGGTCTGTATGTGACATGTGTCCTATGTGTGAGTGGTCTGTATGTGACATGTGTCCTATGTGTGAGAGGTCTGTATGTGACATGTATCCTATGTGTGAGTGGTCTGTATGTGACATGTATCCTATGTGTGAGTGGTCTGTATGTGACATGTGTCCTATGTGTGAGTGGTCTGTATGTGACATGTATCCTATGTGTGAGTGGTCTGTATGTGACATGTGTCCTATGTGTGAGTGGTCTGTATGTGACATGTGTCCTATGTGTGAGTGGTCTGTATGTGACATGTGTCCTATGTGTGAGTGGTCTGTATGTGACATGTGTCCTATGTGTGAGTGGTCTGTATGTGACATGTGTCCTATGTGTGAGTGGTCTGTATGTGACATGTGTCCTATGTGTGAGTGGTCTGTACGTGACATGTATCCTATGTGTGAGTGGTCTGTATGTGACATGTGTCCTATGTGTGAGTGGTCTGTATGTGACATGTGTCCTATGTGTGAGTGGTCTGCATGTGACATGTATCCTATGTGTGAGTGGTCTGTATGTGACGTATCCTATGTGTGAGTGGTCTGTATGTGACATGTATCCTATGTGTGAGTGGTCTGTATGTGACATGTATCCTATGTGTGAGTGGTCTGTATGTGACATGTGTCCTATGTGTGAGTGGTCTGTATGTGACATGTGTCCTATGTGTGAGTGGTCTGTATGTGACATGTATCCTATGTGTGAGTGGTCTGTATGTGACATGTGTCCTATGTGTGAGTGGTCTGTATGTGACATGTGTCCTATGTGTGAGTGGTCTGTATGTGACATGTATCCTATGTGTGAGTGGTCTGTATGTGACATGTATCCTATGTGTGAGTGGTCTGTATGTGACATGTGTCCTATGTGTGAGTGGTCTGTATGTGGCATGTGTACTATGTGTGAGTGGTCTGTATGTGACATGTATCCTATGTGTGAGTGGTCTGTATGTGACATGTGTCCTATGTGTGAGTGGTCTGTATGTGACATGTGTCCTATGTGTGAGTGGTCTGTATGTGACATGTATCCTATGTGTGAGTGGTCTGTATGTGACATGTGTCCTATGTGTGAGTGGTCTGTATGTGACATGTATCCTATGTGTGAGTGGTCTGTATGTGACATGTATCCTATGTGTGAGAGGTCTGTATGTGACATGTATCCTATGTGTGAGTGGTCTGTATGTGACATGTGTCCTATGTGTGAGTGGTCATTATGTGACATGTGTCCTATGTGTGAGTGGTCATTATGTGACATGTATCCTATGTGTGAGAGGTCTGCATGTGACATGTATCCTATGTGTGAGTGGTCTGTATGTGACATGTATCCTATGTGTGAGTGGTCTGTATGTGACATGTGTCCTATGTGTGAGTGGTCTGTATGTGACATGTGTCCTATGTGTGAGTGGTCTGTATGTGACATGTATCCTATGTGTGAGTGGTCTGTATGTGACATGTATCCTATGTGTGAGTGGTCTGTATGTGACATGTGTCCTATGTGTGAGTGGTCTGTATGTGACATGTGTCCTATGTGTGAGTGGTCTGTATGTGACATGTGTCCTATGTGTAAGTGGTCTGTATGTGACGTGTCATATGTGAGAGTGGTCTGTATGTGACATGTGTCCTATGTGTGAGTGGTCTGTATGTGACATGTGTCCTATGTGTGAGTGGTCTGTATGTGACATGTATCCTATGTGTAAGTGGTCTGTATGTGACATGTATCCTATGTGTGAGTGGTCTGTATGTGACATGTATCCTATGTGTGAGTGGTCTGTATGTGACATGTGTCCTATGTGTGAGTGGTCTGTATGTGACATGTGTCCTATGTGTGAGTGGTCTGTATGTGACATGTATCCTATGTGTGAGTGGTCTGTATGTGACATGTGTCCTATGTGTGAGTGGTCTGTATGTGACATGTGTCCTATGTGTGAGTGGTCTGTATGTGACATGTATCCTATGTGTGAGTGGTCTGTATGTGACATGTATCCTATGTGTGAGTGGTCTGTATTTGACATGTGTCCTATGTGTGAGTGGTCTGTATGTGACATGTGTCCTATGTGTGAGTGGTCTGTATGTGACATGTGTCCTATGTGTGAGTGGTCTGTATGTGACATGTGTCCTATGTGTGAGTGGTCATTATGTGACATGTGTCCTATGTGTGAGTGGTCATTATGTGACATGTATCCTATGTGTGAGAGGTCTGTATGTGACATGTATCCTATGTGTGAGTGGTCTGTATGTGACATGTATCCTATGTGTGAGTGGTCTGTATGTGACATGTGTCCTATGTGTGAGTGGTCTGTATGTGACATGTGTCCTATGTGTGAGTGGTCTGTATGTGACATGTATCCTATGTGTGAGTGGTCTGAATGTGACATGTGTCCTATGTGTGAGTGGTCTGTATGTGACATGTGTCCTATGTGTGAGTGGTCTGTATGTGACATGTATCCTATGTGTGAGTGGTCTGTATGTGACATGTATCCTATGTGTGAGTGGTCTGTATGTGACATGTGTCCTATGTGTGAGTGGTCTGTATGTGACATGTGTCCTATGTGTGAGTGGTCTGTATGTGACATGTGTCCTATGTGTGAGTGGTCTGTATGTGACATGTATCCTATGTGTGAGTGGTCTGTATGTGACATGTGTCCTATGTGTGAGTGGTCTGTATGTGACGTGTCATATGTGAGAGTGGTCTGTATGTGACATGTATCCTATGTGTGAGTGGTCTGTATGTGACATGTGTCCTATGTGTGAGTGATTTGTATGTGACATGTATCCTATGTGTGAGTGGTCTGTATGTGACATGTGTCCTATGTGTGCGTGGTTTGTGTGCATGACATGTGTCCTATGTGATTGATGTGTGTGCGCAGCATGTGTCCTATGTGTGAGTGATGTGAGTGGTGTGTGTGTGACATGTGTCCTATGTGTGAGTGGTCATTATGTGACATGTATCCTATGTGTGAGAGGTCTGTATGTGACATGTATCCTATGTGTGAGTGGTCTGTATGTGACATGTGTCCTATGTGTGAGTGGTCATTATGTGACATGTATCCTATGTGTGAGAGGTCTGTATGTGACATGTATCCTATGTGTGAGTGGTCTGTATGTGACATGTATCCTATGTGTGAGTGGTCATTATGTGACATGTATCTTATGTGTGAGAGGTCTGTATGTGACATGTATCCTATGTGTGAGTGGTCTGTATGTGACATGTATCCTATGTGTGAGTGGTCTGTATGTGACATGTGTCCTATGTGTGAGAGGTCTGTATGTGACATGTATCCTATGTGTGAGTGGTCTGTATGTGACATGTGTCCTATGTGTGAGTGGTCTGTATGTGACATGTGTCCTATGTGTGAGTGGTCTGTATGTGACATGTGTCCTATGTGTGAGAGGTCTGTATGTGACATGTATCCTATGTGTGAGTGGTCTGTATGTGACATGTATCCTATGTGTGAGTGGTCTGTATGTGACATGTATCCTATGTGTGAGTGGTCTGTATGTGACATGTATCCTATGTGTGAGTGGTCTGTATGTGACATGTGTCCTATGTGTGAGTGGTCTGTATGTGACATGTGTCCTATGTGTGAGTGGTCTGTATGTGACATGTATCCTATGTGTGAGTGGTCTGTATGTGACATGTGTCCTATGTGTGAGTGGTCTGTATGTGACATGTGTCCTATGTGTGAGTGGTCTGTATGTGACATGTGTCCTATGTGTGAGTGGTCTGTATGTGACATGTGTCCTATGTGTGAGTGGTCTGTATGTGACATGTATCCTATGTGTGAGAGGTCTGTATGTGACATGTGTCCTATGTGTGAGAGGTCTGTATGTGACATGTGTCCTATGTGTGAGAGGTCTGTATGTGACATGTGTCCTATGTGTGAGAGGTCTGTATGTGACATGTGTCCTATGTGTGAGAGGTCTGTATGTGACATGTGTCCTATGTGTGAGTGGTCTGTATGTGACATGTGTCCTATGTGTGAGTGGTCTGTATGTGACATGTATCCTATGTGTGAGAGGTCTGTATGTGACATGTGTCCTATGTGTGAGAGGTCTGTATGTGACATGTGTCCTATGTGTGAGAGGTCTGTATGTGACATGTGTCCTATGTGTGAGTGGTCTGTATGTGACATGTGTCCTATGTGTGAGTGGTCTGTATGTGACATGTATCCTATGTGTGAGAGGTCTGTATGTGACATGTGTCCTATGTGTGAGAGGTCTGTATGTGACATGTGTCCTATGTGTGAGAGGTCTGTATGTGACATGTGTCCTATGTGTGAGTGGTCTGTATGTGACATGTGTCCTATGTGTGAGAGGTCTGTATGTGACATGTATCCTATGTGTGAGTGGTCTGTATGTGACATGTATCCTATGTGTGAGTGGTCTGTATGTGACATGTGTCCTATGTGTGAGTGGTCTGTATGTGACATGTATCCTATGTGTGAGTGGTCTGTATGTGACATGTGTCCTATGTGTGAGTGGTCTGTATGTGACATGTGTCCTATGTGTGAGTGGTCTGTATGTGACATGTGTCCTATGTGTGAGTGGTCTGTATGTGACATGTGTCCTATGTGTGAGTGGTCTGTATGTGACATGTGTCCTATGTGTGAGTGGTCTGTATGTGACATGTGTCCTATGTGTGAGTGGTCTGTACGTGACATGTATCCTATGTGTGAGTGGTCTGTATGTGACATGTGTCCTATGTGTGAGTGGTCTGTATGTGACATGTGTCCTATGTGTGAGTGGTCTGTATGTGACATGTATCCTATGTGTGAGTGGTCTGTATGTGACGTATCCTATGTGTGAGTGGTCTGTATGTGACATGTATCCTATGTGTGAGTGGTCTGTATGTGACATGTATCCTATGTGTGAGTGGTCTGTATGTGACATGTGTCCTATGTGTGAGTGGTCTGTATGTGACATGTGTCCTATGTGTGAGTGGTCTGTATGTGACATGTATCCTATGTGTGAGTGGTCTGTATGTGACATGTGTCCTATGTGTGAGTGGTCTGTATGTGACATGTGTCCTATGTGTGAGTGGTCTGTATGTGACATGTATCCTATGTGTGAGTGGTCTGTATGTGACATGTATCCTATGTGTGAGTGGTCTGTATGTGACATGTGTCCTATGTGTGAGTGGTCTGTATGTGGCATGTGTACTATGTGTGAGTGGTCTGTATGTGACATGTATCCTATGTGTGAGTGGTCTGTATGTGACATGTGTCCTATGTGTGAGTGGTCTGTATGTGACATGTGTCCTATGTGTGAGTGGTCTGTATGTGACATGTGTCCTATGTGTAAGTGGTCTGTATGTGACATGTATCCTATGTGTGAGTGGTCTGTATGTGACATGTGTCCTATGTGTGAGTGGTCTGTATGTGACATGTATCCTATGTGTGAGTGGTCTGTATGTGACGTGTCATATGTGAGAGTGGTCTGTATGTGACATGTATCCTATGTGTGAGTGGTCTGTATGTGGCATGTGTCCTGTGTGTGAGTGGTCTGTATGTGACATGTGTCCTATGTGTGAGTGATCTGTATGTGGCATGTGTCCTGTGTGTGAGTGGTGTGTGTGCGCGGCAGCATGTGTCCTATGTGTGAGTGATCTGTATGTGGCATGTGTCCTATGTGTGAGTGGTTTGTGTGCATGGCGCGTGTCCTATGTGTGAGTGATCTGTATGTGGCATGTGTCCTGTGTGTGAGTGGTGTGTGTGCGCGGCATGTGTCCTATGTGTGAGTGGTTTGTGTGCGCGGCGCGTGTCCTATGTGTGAGTGATCTGTATGTGGCATGTGTCCTGTGTGTGAGTGGTGTGTGTGCGCGGCATGTGTCCTATGTGTGAGTGGTTTGTGTGCATGGCGCGTGTCCTATGTGTGAGTGGTCTGTATGTGGCCTATGTTCTATTTGTGGCATGTGTGTAATGTGTAAGTGGTATTTCGCAGTATGTTCAATGCGTGTAGCTAGTGTGCAGCATGTATGTGTATTGTTATATATATTTTTGTCTAGCTTTGTTGTCGTTGAAGGCACAGGGCTCCTTTGCTGTGAGTGTCCGCCACTGCATATAAATATACCAAGGTTGGGTTCACATTGTGCGATTTTGTTGCATTTTTGTAGAGTTTTGAAACGCTGCTACAAAAAAGCATCTGAAATAGAGCAAACGTTTTTTATCTTCCAATGCATTTCTACAAAGTGTCGCAGTGTAAGCCCATGACTTTTACATTAAAAGCAAGATTACAGATGAAACGTTTAAAAAAGGTGTTTGTTTTTTAGATGCGTTTTTTCAGCTGCATTTGAAAACGCAAAAACATGCAATGTGAACACAGTCTTATGGCCAGAAGCATGTGGCTCCTCCTTATAATTACTGCAAACAGGTGAATAAATCCAAGGACCCAGCCATGCAATCTTAGACAAATATAGTAGAAGTGTCACACTGAAGAGCTCAGTGATGTTACACGAGGCACTGGTATATCTGCCTCTGGTCACCTGTAAGTGCTATTGTTATCTGTTAATCTGCCCCAGTCACCTGTAAGTGTTATTATTATTTGCTAGATCTGCCCCGGTCATGTGCAAGTGTTATTATTATCTGCTAGATCTGCCCCAGTCACCTGTAAGTGTTATTATTATCTGCTAGATCTGCTCCGTTCACCTGTAAGTGTCATTATTATCTGCTAGATCTGCCCCGGTCATCTGTAAGTGTTACTATTATCTGCTAGATCTGCCCCGGTCACCTGTAAGTGTTATTATTATTTGCTCAATCTGCCCCAGTCACCTGTAAGTGTTAGCATTATCTGCTAGATCTGCTCTGATCACATGTAAGTGTTATTATTATCTACTAGATTTGCCCCAGTTATCTGTAAGTGTTAATAATATCTGCTAGATCTGCCCTGGTTACCTGTAAGTGTTATTATTATTATCTGCTAGATCTGTCCCGGTCACCCGTAAGTGCTATTATAATCTACTAGATCGGCTCTGGCCAACTGTAATTGTTATTATTATCTGCAAGATCTGCCCGGTCACCTGTAAATGTTATTATTAACTGCTAGATCTCCTCTGGTCACTTGTTATTATCTGCTAGATCTGCCCCGGTCACCTGTAAGTTCTATTATTATCTACTAGATCTGCCCGGTCACCTGTAAGTTCTATTATTATCTGCTAGATCTGCCCGGTCACCTGTAATTGTTATTATCTGCTAGATCTGCCCCACTCACCTGTGTTATTATCTGCTAGATCTGCCCCACTCACCTGAGTTATCTGCTAGATCTGCCCCACTCACCTGTGTTATTATCTGCTAGATCTGCCCCACTCACCTGAGTTATCTGCTAGATCTGCCCCACTCACCTGAGTTATCTGCTAGATCTGCCCCACTCACCTGTGTTATTATCTGCTAGATCTGCCCCACTCACCTGAGTTATCTGCTAGATCTGTTCCGGTCACCTGTAAGTTCTATTATTATCTGCTGGATTTTTCCCATCACCTATAAGGGTATGTTCAAACACAGAGTCAAAAACGTCTCAAAATACGGAGCTGTTTTCAAGAGAAAACAGCTCCTGATTTTCAGACGTTTTTTGTGCCACTCACGATTTTCGCAGCGTTTTTCGCAGCGTTTTTTAAGTCCGTTATTGGACATTTTTTCAATAGAGTCTATGGAAAACGGCTCCAAAAACGTCCCAAGAAGTGTCCTGCACTTCTTTTTTGCGGACGTTTTTTTACGCATAAAAAAACGCAGCGAAAAATGCTCCATCGGAACAGAACGCCGTATTTCCCATTGCAACCAATGGGCAGATGTTTGGAGGCGTTCTGCTTCCGATTTTTCGGACGTTTTTCAGGCGTTTATGGCCTGGAAAACGGCCGAAAATAGGCCTTGTGAACATACCCTCAGTGTTATTATTATCTGCTAGATCTGCTCTGTCACCTGTAAGTGTTATTATTATCTGCTAGATCTGCCCTGGTCACCTGTAAGTGTTATTATTATTATCTGCTCGATCTGTCCCGATCACCTGTAAGTGTTATTATTATCTGCTAGATCTGCCCCAGTCACCTGTAAGTGTTATTATTATTATCTCCTCGATCTGTCCCGGTCACCTGTAAGTGTTATTATTATTATTTGCTAGATTTGTCCCGGTCACCTGTAAGTCTTATTATTATTATCTTCTACATTTGTCCCGGTCACCAGTAAGTGTTTTTATTGTGAAGTAGAAGTGTCTGGGAATAACAATAGTTCAACCACGATGCTAGATTACGCAAATAGAGCAGGGCCATCGAGTGCTGCGGCGCGTGGCACATATGTATATCTCGATGAGTTTTGAATACTCTCTCTCATGTAGATCACAAACCTACAACGCCAAAGAAGTGGACCTGCAGCTGGCAAGTGCGGACAGCGGGGAACCATTGGAGATGGTTGATATTGATCCGGAGGCTTTCACAGGTACCGTCGGGTACAGTAAACCCAAACCTGTCCATAGACCTTAGATTTTTTACATTTCCACTGGTTGTTTCATCTCAACCAAGTTTGGAGATATTGGAAGTGTCTGAAACCTCCAATAATACACAAGTTGAAGGTGCGAGAAGATCAGGGGCGTTGGCTGCTGATCTCTGTACCTTGTTGTCTACCAGGTCTACCAGCCATGTTCTCCTCTCTTTCAGAAAATGGGGAGTGGGCCATAAAACATTGTCCAGCATGGAAATTTATGAACCATGGCTACACGGAGGACGACCTCCAATATCAACAGATTATCTTTGGTCTGATCATCCAGAGAAAACCTCTTTTTTACATTGTCAACATCATCGTGCCTTGTGTCCTCATCTCCTCCCTGGTGGTGCTGGTCTACTTTCTACCGGCCAAAGGTAAGAAAACCACTAACCAATGATGGTCAATGATCAAATGACTTCAAGGGGTTGTCTAATAAAAAAGTTTGCATTGTTTTTTCCAGAAACAGCGCCACTCTTGTCCAAAGGTTAGGTCTGGTATTGCAGCTTAGCCCCATTCACTTCCATGAAACGGAGCTGCAATACCAGACACAACCCTTGGACAAAAGTGGCGCTATTTCTGGGGGAAATGGGTAAAAAAAATTCTTAAAACTGGCCAAAAAAGATCCTTAAAGGACAACTTCACCTTAATTTATCTTCTGGCCCTTATCGGACAAGATCTTTTGATTCATCTTTGCCCTCACACGTCTCATTCTCCAGCTGGAGGTCAGAAGTGTACACTGTCCATATCAGTTCTCCTGGCCCAGACTGTGTTCCTGTTCCTCATCGCTCAGAAGGTCCCGGAAACTTCCCTGAGTGTCCCACTAATTGGAAAGTAAGTGATACTACAGGTACAGAAAGCCACACTCCAACATCAGGATTCACCTCTCACCATCATTTAATAGTGTACTTTACTCTAGTCACATCCAAAGCTGCATTCACAATCCCTATGCTGTATTTTGGTATAGGTGGCATTTACACATCTCCTACAATGCAATGCATCAGTGATCAGTGCATCATCGTATCTGAGCTAGGCTGCTCAGGATGTCTAGGTCAGCACATTTTTAAGCAGAACTCTTTAAATGCAGCATTATGTGTGACTGGAGTAGCACACGTTGACTAGAATAACGGGACTGAAAGCTGCATTAACAATTCTATTGGTTGTTACTTGGAATCTGTCAACACTCTGCTGACAGACACACCCCTAGCCCATTAGCTGAGCTCTGATAAGCACTGCACCCTCTTCTGCAGATTAGGGGAATAACATCTAGTTTTTGTTGCAGGTACTTGATCTTCGTGATGATTGTGTCAACGATCATTGTCCTTAGCTGCGTGATTGTCCTCAACGTATCACTGCGGACGCCGAACACCCACAACCTGACAGCGACCATCAAGCACGTGAGGAATTCCCTCTTAAAGAGCCACTAACCCTATAGTCGGATGCTTATAATTTGGCAGCAGCGTTATCCCATTGAAGAAAACTAGTCAGCCTATCCCCAGCTTGAAACGGCTGATAATAGGGAACAATGTTTAATTTGCAATACCACACCTGGCCACAAGTTTCATGAGCAGCACTGAGCACCTAGGAGTTCTATAGAGCCTAACTCTAATGCGCCATCTAGTGGCAGAAACATTAAGTGCAGAAATTTAATTTTCTGAGGGCTGGAACTGCTCCTTTAAGAAGTTCCTTACCTTATGATGCACATGGCAGTAAAAGATGGGGAACGGGGTGAGTGTGGGCTGCCTGCCCGGTATGTAATCGGGGGCAATATAATAGTCAGGATTTAATACTCAGTCTCTTGCAGAGGCTCCTGGAGGTGTTACCTCGCTACCTGCAGATGAAGATTGAGCCCTGTGAGGAAGAGGAGGAGACCCCGCGGGAGAGGAGGAAGAGCTCCTTGGGCATAATGTTAAAGGCTGAGGAGTATGTTCTGAGGAAGCCGCGGAGCGAGCTGATGTTTGAGCGGCAGAGGGAGCGGCATGGGATGAGCCGGGACGACCGGGGCCACAGAGGTGAAGAAAAGGGACCCAAAGGCAGGAAGGGGCAGTGGAGGTGGCAGATAGGTAAGGAGAGGGTGGGAGGAAGCTGCAGGAGGCCTACAGCACAGCTCCACTACTACACATTGCTTCACTTATCCAGAGTTATGTCATGTCTTATACTCTAGTCACATCCAGAGCTGTATTCACAATCAGGCTGATAGACATGGTCCTAACAGCTTCGTTAAAATTCCATATGGGGTTATGGCATGCTCTATTTTTCTACTACTGTGTCTGGAGTGAACACTACATCTGCAATATGTAGGAACAGAATGATGAATGCAGCTCTGGATGTGACTAGAGTATAAGAAAAATGTAACAACTGAATTGTGAATGCAGCTCTGCATGTGACTAGAGTATAAGACATATGTAATGGCAGAATGATGAATGCAGCTCTGGATGTGACTGGAGTAATTATGTAATTACAGTGCATTACAGTAGAGTATGCTCAGAACAGGTATGGGGCAGTATTGATAGTGCGAGTTTATGTAGACTGACAGACAGCTAGAAACTAACAGAATTGTGAATGCAGCTCTGGATGTGACTAGAGTATAAGAAAATGTAACAGCTGAATTGTGAATGAAGCGCTGCATGTGACTAGAGTAAGATATAATGTAACAGCAGAATGATGAATGCAGCTTTGCATGTGACTAGAGTATAAAACAATGTAACGGAAATTGCGAATGTAGCTTTGCATGTTACTAGAGTATAGGACATATGCAACAGAATGAATGCAGCTCTGGATGTGACTGGAGTAATGATGTAATTCAGTAATGATAAGTTTCCAGTATTCTATATTGTTTTTTTCCTGATATTCTGATGTGGAGCTGTTGCTTTAAGTATAAAGAGCTGATGTCTGGGGAGAAGACAGGAGGTAAAGGAGTCAGAGAAACAGTCAAGTAAATAGTGAGGAACAGAACTGACGAATGGGGCGGGGCCTAATAATGTGGCACTGTGTAGCTCATTGTATTCCTACGTTACAGTGGACGGCTTTGACGTTGGGGTCACCACTCCGCTGTTCAAGAACCTGGCCCACTGCGCCCCGGAAATAAAGGAATGTGTGGAGGCGTGCAACTTCATCACCAGCAGCACCAAAGAGCAGAACAAGTGCGGCGCGGTGAGTGTGACACAGATACAAGACCACCCCATAGCTGACCGCTTAATGGGGCCCTCTGCTCCGGACAATCACCACTTGTTGGATCCCTCGACATTAAGCAGATCACAAAGTGTCCTCCTGCTGGAACCCCCAGTGATCAGCTGTAATCTGTGGGGAAACCTGGCAGTAAGTGTTCAATGTCCCTGCAGCGCCCCCACAGGAGAAACAAAGCATTACACTGAGCCATTTCATATCAATAGGAGAGGACAGGGACTTTATATCTACTTTACCCTCGGTCCAAGTTTTGTAATGGTCCCATATTATACTCCAGAGCTGCACTCACTATTCTGCTGGTGGAGTCACTGTGTACATACATTACTTATCCTGTACTGATCCTGAGTTACATCCTGTATTATACTCCAGAGCTGCACTCACTATTCTGCTGGTGTAGTCACTGTGTACATACATTACTTATCCTGTACTGATCCTGAGTTACATCCTGTATTATACTCCAGAGCTGCACTCACTATTCTGCTGGTGGAGTCACTGTGCACATACATTACATTACTTATCCTGTACTGATCCTGAGTTATATCCTGTATTATACTCCAGAGCTGCACTCACTATTCTGCTGGTGGAGTCACTGTGTATATACATTACATTACTTATCCTGTATTATACTCCAGAGCTGCACTCACTATTCTGCTGGTGGTCACTGTATACATACATTACTTATCCTGTACTGATCCTGAGTTACATCCTGTATTATACACCAGAGCTGTACTCACTATTCTGCTGGTGGAGTCACTGTGTACATACATGACATTACTTATCCTGTACTGATCCTGAGTTATATCCTGCATTATACTCCAGAGCTGTACTCACTATTCTGCTGGTGGTGTCACTGTGTACATACATTACATTACTTATCCAGTACTAATCCTGAGTTATATCCTGTATTATACTCCAGAGCTGCACTCACTATTCTGCTGGTGGAGTCACTGTGTACATACATTACATTACTTATCCTGTACTGATCCTGAGCTATATCCTGTATTAGACTCCAGAGCTGCACTCACTATTCTGCTGGTGTAGTCACTGTGTACATACATTACTTATCCTGTACTGATCCTGAGTTACATCCTGTATTATACTCCAGAGCTGCACTCACTATTCTGCTGGTGGAGTCACTGTGTACATACATTACATTACTTATCCTGTACTGATCCTGAGTTACATCCTGTATTATACTCCAGAGCTGCACTCACTATTCTGCTGGTGGAGTCACTGTGTACATACATTACATTACTTATCCTGTACTGATCCTGAGTTACATCCTGTATTATACTCCAGAGCTGCACTCACTATTCTGCTGGTGGAGTCACTGTGTACATACATTACATTACTTATCCTGTACTGATCCTGAGTTACATCCTGTATTATACTCCAGAGCTGCACTCACTATTCTGCTGGTGGAGTCACTGTGTACATACATTACATTACTTATCCTGTACTGATCCTGAGTTACATCCTGTATTATACTCCAGAGCTGCACTCACTATTCTGCTGGTGGAGTCACTGTGCACATACATTACATTACTTATCCTGTACTGATCCTGAGTTACATCCTGTATTATACTCCAGAGCTGCACTCACTATTCTGCTGGTGGAGTCACTGTGTACATACATTACTTATCCTGTACTGATCCTGAGTTACATCCTGTATTATACTCCAGAGCTGCACTCACTATTCTGCTGGTGGAGTCACTGTGTACATACATTACATTACTGATCCTGAGTTACATCCTGTATTATACTCCAGAGCTGCACTCACTATTCTGTTGGTTAAGTCACTGTACATAATAGAGTCTCCACCCTCCGTTGCAGCCATCCTCTCTGTGTGACTGTATGGCGGCTATTTTGAATAAGACCTCACGTCACTCTCTTTTTCTCCCCCATCAGGAGATGGAGAACTGGGTCATGATCGGGAAGGTGCTGGACGTTCTGTGCTTTTGGGGGGCGCTCCCCCTCTTTGTGGTGGGGACCCTGGCCATCTTTTTCATGGGACATTTTAACAATGTTCCGGAGCGTCCCTTCCCGAGTGGTGACCACGTCTTCCCCCCTTGCTCCACCACGGCAGGTTAGGGTCCTGCTGGTCAGGGGGAGCTCCATCCACGCTGGAGTAATAAAACCAGAAAAACTGCTGGAAAATATTTTATTGTCCTAATTTGTCTCAATTACAAAAAACGCCACAACAACGAAAAACGGCATCGTCCGGAGACCCGTCTGACAGCTAGAGGGTCCTCTCAGCCCAAGCAATGAGCGCCCAGTGACGAAGGAGGACCCCATGGATGTCCAGTACAGACCCCTCTATACGTCGTCCTCACACAGCGCAGGGCACCCGGACCCCCGGCGGAGATGAATGAACAGTCTGGTGGGGCGGTCACTAGAGAGTGAGTTTTGTGTTCCTAAAACTTGAGTTGTCTCTGCGGGAAATAGAAACATGAGAGGGTGTGAGATAATCCCAATCCGCTACCTGCGGGGATACATTGTAACAAGCCATCAGCTGTGTGGGCAGGACTAGGTCGCAACGGGTTCTCAGATGTAAACGTTTTCATTCAATTCCTCACCACGTACCAGATTTCTTCTTGCAGTCAATGAATGGAAGCATTCTGGACTGCCTTCACAAACGGTCCTTACCTAGGTCTGCTCACACAACTGGGGGGCTGTTACAGTGTATCAGTTAGTCACAGCAATAATCTCTCTACTGTTCTTGCTGTCAAACAGTGTAGTAGACCCATCAGAAGTGAGAGCAGGACTAGGTCAGGTCCTCAGCTTCTGAATGGAAACAGGAATACTTCCACTAACAGCAAGCAGAGATTTTGAAAATGGCAAAGATTAGAGATACGCCTTTATAGATCCCACACTACCCAGGTTATAAGGGATATAATAGCTGGGGGGTGGGGGGCACTGACTTGAGGCTGTCGTTGTGGGTCTTGTACTCCATGATGGTGTTTGGAGGGAGGTTGAGGACTCTCCTCAGTGTGTCCCGGATTCGGATCGTGCTGAGTTGATCATTGGCCGTCTTGTTCCAGATGGAGAGGATGTCTTCCTGCAGGGGGATGAAAACAGACAATGCAACAGAGCGGGAGTCCTCTCCATGATGTAGAGTCAGGTGGGCGGGGCATGACACTTCCAAGACCCGCCCCTGCTGACATACCTGAACATTACAGTTTTCTACATGCATCAGAGGAATGTGTCATGCCCCGCCCTATCCAATGCAGAGAGTGAAGGGGCGGAGCATGACACGCTTCCTGAGACCCGCCCCTGCTGACTTACCTGTACATTACTGAGACACAGAGACGGAGTCCTCTACATGCCTAAGAAGAATGTGTCATCCCCCACCCCATTCAATGAAGAAAGTGAGGTGGGCGGGGCATGACACGCTTCCTAGACCCGCCTGTGCTGACAAACCTGTACATTACTAAGACTTAGAGGCGGAGTTCTCTACATACCTCAGGAATGTGCAATGCCCCGCCCCATATAATACACAGTGTGTGATGGGTGGAGCATGACACGCTTCGTGTAATCCCCTGCTGACATACCTGTACATTGCTGAGTTCTGGAGGCGGAGTCAGAGGAATGTGTCATACCCCGCCCTATCCAATGCAGGGAGTGAGGTGGGCGGAGCATGACACGCTTCTTAGACCCGCCCCTGCTGACATAACTGTACATTACTAAGACTTAGAGGCGGAGTTCTCTGCATACCTCAGGAACGTGTCATGTCCCAAGAGGTGGGTGGGGCATGACACGCTCCCTGAGATCTGGTGCATAGGGCGGTGGTCTTGTCCGGATCCCGATAACGGAGCTGCTGCAGGTCAGGAATAGCCTCTAAGACCAGTGAGGCTGGGTGTGGGGGGAGGGGTATGAACCTACCTGGAAGCGTATGGACACGACCACCCCGCAGATCTCCTCTCCCACCATGAACTGCTCCCCCACCATGGCCAGGATGATGTTCTCCCAGAACCTGGATGCCAGGCCCTTCCGTAGACGAATGATCCACTTCCCGCCGTTTTTGTTGGCATCATCCTACGGGTGGAACACCAATGGAGATAAAACAGAATGGAGCTGAAGACGCGTCAGTCACATGTAGCAGAGGTGATGGGTTGTTAAAGCTTCTATACTGACCGTTGAGGTCCCCAATACCCGGCTCGGTCCTATGTAAATGTAAAGTCAAGTCCTGAAACTTTCTAATAAGCGTTGTGTTCAAATTCCTCACCATTATCAAGATCTCTGCTTGCGGTCAGTGAATTGCAACATTTAATTTACTCCCATAAGCTGAAAACCTGTTTTGACCTAATACTTTTCATATATGAGGGTTTGTTACAACGTATTCAAGTCTAGACAATCCTCAGCACAAATCCTTCAAAGTATCAGTTTAGCTTCCAGAGGATTATCTAGACTGGATACATTTGTAACAAACCCTCAGCTGTGAGAAGTATTAGGTCAGAACATAGGACTGAGTCAAGTATTGGGGACCTCCGCAGTCAGTATGGACATCCAGTGATCAGGGAGGGGGTCCTTTTCTGCTTACTTTTCCCTGACAGCAAGCAGAGATCTTGAGAATGGTGAGATATTGAACAGTGTATTAGAAAGTTTTAGAACGTAGGTTTAACCCCTGCAGGCACATCACCCAGCAGCAGCCAGGAATGAAGAGAACTGCAATCATACCCGTTTAACCCCTGAGATGCCGGGATTGATAGATTTAGGTATATTTCCCTTGTAGTGACTCCCGGCACTCACCTCCCACATAGGTTTGATGCCTTCCTTGAACAGATGGAAGTCGCTGTATCCTGAGAGGTCACCGGGCCGCACTAAGTGGCTGTACACGCGCCAGAACTGCTCCACCTAAAATACAGCAGACATGGGGTGAGATGGAGGGCACACGCTGCCACCTCTGGGGGGCGCTCCATACACAGGAGACTCACCGATGCCACTGTGCCGAATTGTCTGATGTTCTGCTCATAGTTATGAGTGCTGGCGGGCCGGGAGGGCGTTCTCCGAGAGTACCAGAAGGTGTAACGATACTGCAGCGGGTGCTCCCCGGGGGATACTACCACTATCTCCTGTAGACACAAGAACCGTCAGTTTAAGCGCACCGGTCATAATGTCATAGATCAGTAGTACATGTGGATGTATACAACTCAGTGACAAGCCTCATCCTCCAGCAGACTGTAGTTCCCATTTCCCTGCGTGCAATCAGGGAGGGGGATGCAGCTGCAGCTTCCTTCACTGTGTGTCTGTGAGGGAGGAGGGGGATGTAGTTGCTCCCTGTGAGGGAGGGAGGAGGGGGATGCAGCTGCTCTCTGTGAGGGAGGGAGGAGGGGGATGCAGCTGCTCTCTGTGAGGGAGGAGGGGGATGCAGCTGCTCTCTGTGAAGGAGGGAGGAGGGGGATGCAGCTGCTCTGTGAGGGAGGGAGGAGGGGGATGCAGCTGCTCTCTGGGAGAGAAGAGGGGGATGCAGCTGCACTCTGTGAGGGAGGGAGGAGGGGGATGCAGCTGCTCTCTGTGAGGGAGGGAGGAGGGGGATGCAGCTGCTCTCTGTGAGGGAGGGAGGAGGGGGATGCAGCTGCTCTCTGTGAGGGAGGGAGGAGGGGGATGCAGCTGCTCTCTGTGAGGGAGGGAGGAGGGGGATGCAGCTGCTCTCTGTGAGGGAGGGAGGAGGGGGATGCAGCTGCACTCTGTGAGGGAGGACCGAGGGGGATGCAGCTGCACTCTGTGAGGGAGGACCGAGGGGGATGCAGCCGTACTCTGTGAGGGAGGGAGGAGGGGGATGCAGCCGTACTCTGTAAGGGAGGGAGGAGGGAGATGCAGCCGCACTCTGTGAGGGAGGGAGATGCAGCCGCACTCTGTGAGGGAGGGAGATGCAGCCGCACTCTGTGAGGGAGGGAGATGCAGCCGCACTCTGTGAGGGAGGGAGATGCAGCCGCACTCTGTGAGGGAGGGAGATGCAGCCGCACTCTGTGAGGGAGGGAGATGCAGCCGCACTCTGTGAGGGAGGGAGATGCAGCCGCACTCTGTGAGGGAGGGAGATGCAGCCGCACTCTGTGAGGGAGGGAGATGCAGCCGCACTCTGTGAGGGAGGGAGATGCAGCCGCACTCTGTGAGGGAGGGAGGAGGGGGATGCAGCTGCACTCTGTGAGGGAGGGAGGAGGGGGATGCAGCTGCACTCTGTGAGGGAGGACGGAGGGGGATGCAGCTGCACTCTGAGGGAGGACGGAGGGGGATGCAGCTGTACTCTAAGGGAGGGAGGAGGGGGATGCAGCTGCACTCTGTGAGGGAGGACGGGGATGCAGCTGTACTCTGTAAGGGAGGGAGGAGGGGGATGCAGCTGCTCTCTGTGAGGGAGGAGGGGGATGCAGCTGCTCTCTGTGAGGGAGGGAGGAGGGGGATGCAGCTGCACTCTGGGAGGGAGGGGGATGCAGCTGCACTCTGGGAGGGAGGGGGATGCAGCTGCACTCTGGGAGGGAGGGGGATGCAGCTGCACTCTGGGAGGGAGGGAGGGGGATGCAGCTGCACTCTGGGAGGGAGGGAGGGGGATGCAGCTGCACTCTGGGAGGGAGGGAGGGGGATGCAGCTGCACTCTGGGAGGGAGGGAGGGGGATGCAGCTGCACTCTGGGAGGGAGGGAGGGGGATGCAGCTGCACTCTGGGAGGGAGGGAGGGAGGGGGATGCAGCTGCACTCTGGGAGGGAGGGGGATGCAGCTGCACTCTGGGAGGGAGGGAGGAGGGGGATGCAGCTGCACTCTGTGAGGCAGGGAGGGAGGAGGGGGATGCAGCTGCTCTCTGTAAGGGAAGGAGGAGGGGGATGCAGCTGTACTCTGTAAGGGAGGGAGGACGGGGATGCAGCTGCTCTCTGTGATGGAGGAGGGGGATGCAGTTGCTCTCTGTGAGGGAGGAGCGGGTGCAGTTGCTCTCTGTGAGGGAGGAGCGGGTGCAGTTGCTCTCTGTGAGGGAGGAGCGGGTGCAGTTGCTCTCTGAGGGAGGAGGAGGGTATGCAGCTGCAGCTTCTCTCTTCCTGTGTCTATGAGGGAGGAGGGTCATAGAGCTGCAGCTTCTCTCTTCACGGATCTATGAGGGAGGAGGGTGATGCAGCTTCTCTCTTCCTGTATCTATGAGGGAGAAGGGTGATGCAGCTTCTCTCTTCCTGTGTCTATGAGGGGGGAGGGTGATGCAGCTTCTCTCTTCCTGTGTCTATGAGGGAGGAGGGTGATGCATATCAGGATATGTGGCTTTAATCTGGCCAACCCACCACTGATGAGAGATAGGAGCAGTGAGATGACCCGGAGCTGGAGGAGGGACAGACATGTCAGCCGGCGGGGGAGTTGTTAAGGTTTCCTGCTCTGATAATCTAGACGTGCTCTGACCAGTGACAATGGCGCTGTCCTCTATTACACGGCAGAGGACGCCAGTACCGCACCTCTCCATAGTGCTAAGACATGAAGACAACCATTAGAGTTGGGATAAGGACGTCATAGAACAGCTCCCCCTAGCGAGCCAGAATGGTAATGTGAGAGTGGCCATGTGATCAGTGCTGCTGTGGAACTACAACTTCCAGCATGCCTCCCTCCCACACTAATAACACACGGGACTTGCTCACAGCAAGTAAACTTATTGCCCAACCAATCACAGTTCAGCCTTAATTTAAAAAAAAAAGTAGTTTGGTTGCTACACGTGTTCTTTGAGACAGTATTGACACAAACCCACATGGCAGCAACTTCCGGCGCACTGAGTGACGTCACCCTCACACGCCGGAAGTTCCAGTAAGGCCGTTAGCCCCGCCCGGGTCCTACCTTGGATCTTGCGGCTGTCTTGGACACATCCTCCGGGACGGTGACGTCATCGTTTCCTGAGATCCCCATGTGCGGCCCCCTTGTACCCCAAGGACTGTGTATAAGACCTGCGCTCGGTATCCCGGATCTTTTCGTTCCCTCTACTCAGTGTTGTGCCGGCCGAATAGACGCGATGCCGTCATTACGTCAGCACGTCACTGTGCGTGGAGGGGGCGCGGCGTTAGACATGACTGGAGTGGACGGGGCCGCCCCCTGCTGGTTGTAGTGGTGTACTACTCTATAATAGTGAGGGATGACAAGCAGCAGCAATATCCGGCTAAGATGTCGATTTCATTATGACACTGCTCCTGCTACATGTCAGATGGAACTACAACTCTCAGCAGGACACATAAAAAAATAATAATCAGCAGATGTAGGACTACAAGTCCCAGCATGCATTTGTATATGACCCGCCTCCTCTTTTCCTCCTGTGATGGACATGCTTGCCCCGGTCTGGAGGCTCTGACTTTCGCCTCGTCCTGGACGCCAGATATATATGAAGGGTACGCATACACGATGTTATCCAAGATGGGAACCCCCCTTTAACCCAGTTCCGCTCTGCAACATATTATTCCGACACGGCTCGCCATTTCTTCAACTATTTCGATAGGTCCGTGATGTGCTAGAGAGTAGCCTATCCCAGCTCATCGCCCAGGGAACAATCGCCATGGTCCCGCCTCGGTGAGCGCTGCTATTGGTTAATCAGTGATGACTAACGGTTCGAGTTGCGCTCATAGTTAGATCAATTGTCGTGTATACATATATACATTCCAATATACGGCCGGAGAATAATCCAGACCCCCGTTTCACTTCATTGTGTACCCCACATTTTTCATCAGGGATCACTGATCAGTCTTCGGGGCCACTTTATCTTGGTCTTTGGAGGTTTTTGAACATGATACCTGCTAGATCGTCGCCAGAACCCCTCCTTACCGCACTGTACCCCCCTCCACTTCCACATTTTTCATCAGGGACCACTGATTAGTAGACAAAAAGAAACTGGGGAGGAGACCTCCAGCTCACCTTGACACTCCAGTGTGGTGTGGATAATGGATGGCGCTCGGATCCTCGTGTCGGCACACGGCAGGCTAGCAAGGAAAGAAGAAGGTAGGATCCAGCGCTGAATGCTATTAAAACGGAATCTTTGTTCCAAGTTTAATGGTGATGGATTAAAAGGAAGTCCAGTTGCATGTAGTCCAGGGTGAGTGAGAAGTGAAAGTGCTTGTCCTCGGGGCCTACGCGTTTCGGACGACTGCCGCGTCCTTAAACTTGGCTGTAGTGATTTTTGAAATGAGCGCGCTGTCAGTTTTATAGAAGGTCAGCTGATTAGTGCGTGTCATCATTTATGATGCTTTGGAACGCAAACCGGAACTGATTTGGTTAGTACTCAGTCAGCTGTTTAATGATGCGTGTCATTGTCTAGTTTGCGGTGGAACGCATACCGGAGATAGTCATGAAGTCCTGTGTTTTCTGTCGGATTACATCTGTAAGTAATAGGATTTTTCTCAGGATTTATCTGTCTGGACGGATAGCGTTGTGTAATATGTTATTACTGTTTATGATGAGTACCATATGTTGATGGTAATTATGTTTTAATTTGACTGCTACGTTTCAGAATTTTGAGTGGACATGTGAAACTTACGATGTCCTGCTTGAATATATATCCAGGTCTGAACAGTCTCCAAGAAAACATCAAGAAAATTCGTATTGGCCGTACGTGATATTAAATCATGGGTTCTATTCATGTACCCAATAGATTAAGTAAAATGTGGTTGTATTATTAGTTGGTTGTGGTGAAAACTGGGGGTTAGAAACAGCTGGTCATGATGGATTATCGTATCATACAAGGGTGGCCATGAAAGTTAAATACTGACTGGTATTAGTATGTGACTACTGTTATTGCTTAATGATAAAGTGTTCATGATGACCTGTTGACATGAGGCAGCGCGTTCTTGTGAGGAGGATGAGGATAATGTGGGAAATGTGTGGGAGGGACACAACTGGATCTCTATGGGGATTGGGAACAAGCAAACTTGCAACAAACTGGGTGATGTGAATGAAGGAAAATTGATTGAAATTAAAAAAGTGTGCATGACAAAAAGCATATGTTATGCATGCATCGCTTGATGGACTTGAGTAATTTTAGATAGTTAGTTCAATTTTGGTTTTTGTGGGTTGTTAATTCTATCCTGAAGTTATGCCTATGTATGACTGATGATATTTATGTAAATACTAATTGTATTAGTCACTGGTGATATTTGGATACATGATGACTACTTAGTATAGATACATTAGTTCTTTTCTTAGGTTTAAACCTTTAGGGTACCTTGTATTGAGTCTATATATCCAGTATGCTTCCCTGAGGTGGGTTTTGTGTTTTATGTCACCTCCTCGTTTGCAGGGATGGATTTTTTCTATGGCATAACAGCAAAAATGTTTGGTAGATCTATGATGTTGGGAAATAAAATGTTTGGCAGCATTTGATGTATTTAGGATATTTTCGTTTCTGATGTAGCTGAGGTGTTCCAAAATTCTTACTTTAAGCTTCCGATTAGTGCAGCCTACGTATTTCAAATTACATTCTGTGCATTCTATGATATAAATGACAGCTTCAGAATTGCAGTTAATGTAATTTTGAATATTGAAACTGTTTTTGTTTGTGGAATCACTGAAAGTTTTGGTGATCTGGACAAAGGAGCACACTTTGCATGGATGCTGCCCACATTTGTAGAAGCCTATAGTCTCTAACCATGTTGTTTTTGGTTTTTCATTGGCAGTAAACAAAGATGGAGATAAAGCAGTACCTAAGGAGGAGGCTTTCCTTGCCACTATTCTGCATCCTTCGGACAACAACGTGCGTAGGGTGTCATCTTCCATGAGGATAGGTAAGTAATCTGTTACTAATTTTTTGATTTGTGTAAACTGATTACTCTGTTGTAGGATTAACGTTGGTTGGTTGTCCATCGATTGAGTATTGTATGTCGAATTTGCTGTTTTGCTGTCGTGACCTAGAAGTTGAGGTCTGGTTTTTTTGGTCATGATGTTACTGGCCCGATTGAGTGACCATTTGGGATAACCTCTTTCTTGGAGTCTTGTTCTGATTATTTTTTGTTCTGTTTCAAATTGTTTTTGTGATGTGCAGTTCCTTTTAGCACGGTGCATTTCTCCCACCGGTATGGCTTTAATAGTATGCTTGGTATGATTGCTGGTCGCATGTAATAGATTGTTAGTTGCCGTGGGTTTTCGGTGTGTTTTGGTCGAGATGTTTTGGCCTTTGACACCTTTCAGTTCTAGATCCAGGAAGATGATATTGGTGACATCGAAGTGGTAGGTAAATTTGAGATTGCAATCATTGTTGTTAAGGAATTGCGCAAACTCAGGGATAATGTTGGTGTCCTCTTTCCAGATGATCAATATATCGTCGATATATCTACCGTACCATTCTATGCAGTGGCTGTATATATTTTCGGTCGAAAAGATGTGAAATTGTTCCCACCATGCCATGACCAAGTTAGCAATCGAGGGGGAGAATTTTGCCCCCATGGATACCCCTTTAAGCTGTAAATAGTATTTTGAATCAAATTGGAAGTAGTTGTGTGTTAGAAGAAAATTGAGTACCTCGAGTATGTATAATTGGAAGTTTACATCATATGTACTGTGTTTAGTGAGATGAAATTCAAGGGCGATGTGAGCTATTCGGTGCGGGATTGATGTATATAGTGACACGACGTCACATGTGAGCCAACTGTATTTTTTGTCCCAACGTTTGTTATACAGTAGATTTAGGACATGTTTGGTGTCTCTAAGAAAGCCAGGTGTTGATTGTGCCAATGGTTGTAACAATGTATCTAACCATTCTGAAAGTCTCTCTAAGATCGAACCAATACCTGAAACAATCGGTCTCATTGGTGGAGGGAATATCTGTTTGTGAATTTTTGGGAGTGCATGAATAATTGGGGTGATTGGCTGGTCGATGTAAATAAAGTCCATTTGTTTTTGGTTGATGAACCCTTCTAGAAGTCCATCATTGAGTAGTTTTTTCATTGACAATTTGATTGTTTCTACTGGGTTCTTTTCCAATTTTTTGTAGGTGGTTTCATCTGACAGCATGTTCAAAATAGACTGTTTGTAATCTTCTTTATTTAATACTGTGACATTTCCCCCTTTGTCTGACATTTTTATAATTAGTTGTTTGTTTTCTTGTAATGATTTTGCTGCTTTTTTAAGTTTAGTTGACATGTTCTCTGTCGGACGCTGTCCTTTGAGGTTGTCCGCAAGATGGTGAAGTTCTTTTTCAATGACCATTTGAAATCGATCCATAGACTCTGTACGTGAGCTTGTGGGGTAAAATTTGGGGTTTGATGTTTTGAAATTGAGAGCTGTAGTCACTGTTTGATTTGGCGTTTCATTTCTCATATGATCAAGGCTTACTATCGTTGTGAGTTCTTCAAATGAAAAGTTCGATGACTGAGACACTAATTCAGGCAATGATTGTGCCTGTCTATCGATATCTGTAATGGAGAATGATGACAATGTCCTAGAATCTTCTGGTTTTGGTTCATTTTGGAGAAAAAAATGCTTTTTAACTGTCAAATTGCGAATGAATTTATTAATGTCAAGTATGGTGTTGAAGACGTTAAAATTTTTTTTAGGGGCATAGTTTAGGCCTAGGGATAAGACATCATTTTGTTCAGCAGTTAGAGGTATGGAGGAAAGATTTGTGACATTGGTAGTTAGTGTTGTTGGTATTTCCTTGAGCGGAGGCGGCGGTTTTGTTCTGTGTTTAGTCGACTTATGTTTTCTGCCGCCCCTCCTTCCCCGTTTTTTGACTGGAACAAGTTGTTGTCAGATCTGAAATTTGCGTGGGGACGTGTTCGAGTGTTTTCGTCTTCTGAGAAACCATCGGCAGACTCTGGTTCTGTGGAGCTGAAACTAACTCTATTTGATAGGTCCCTAAATTGTTTGTAGGTCTGGTTTCTTCTTTTTAGAATAGGTCTTGGTCTGTTGTAGTTCCTTGTTTTTTGGCTCCAGTTGTAAACTTCGTTGCATGAATAGTCTTTGATGTCTCTTTGAAATTTGCTTTTCTTTATCTCTGCAATAGCGTGATCGAGTTTATCAGTTGCAGATGACGTCCTGGTATAGAGAGGAGTGAATGAAGGTGAGTTTGAAAAGATTTCTAATGATCTCTTTATGTCCGAAATGTTAGTATCTAGTTCTTTTAGTTTTAGTTCCTCCTGTTTAGTAATTAGTTTCATTAGATTTATTGAGCATGTTGATAGAATTTCATTCCAGTCCTTTAAAAAGTCCTCTGTATAGATAAAGCTGGGTGTTTTGCGTAACCGTAAACCTCTAGGTATCATGTCCTTTGCGATATAATTTTTTAGCGTGGTGAGATCCCACCAAATCTTTGCTTGTTGGGCTAAGTTTTTTTCTAGTTTATGAAAAAGATCTTCCATGTCTTGGTTCTCTTCTGTATGGTTATCATGGTTACCGAACACTTTTTCAGCCAGTTCTATACGTGAGGCTTGAGTGTCATGAGTCATAGTTATTTTGAGGCGAATTGGATAAGTCTTGAGCTAGTCAAGGTAAAGTGCAAAGTGCAAGTGAGTTAAAATCAAAAAAATGCTTTATAGGTCAACCGGTTTGTTATATAACAATGTTTACTTATATTCCTGGTGATAACATTTGTTTGTAGATTAGTTGTGGCCACTTTGTCTAAGAACTCACAACGATAGTAAGCCTTGATCATATGAGAAATGAAACGCCAAATCAAACAGTGACTACAGCTCTCAATTTCAAAACATCAAACCCCAAATTTTACCCCACAAGCTCACGTACAGAGTCTATGGATCGATTTCAAATGGTCATTGAAAAAGAACTTCACCATCTTGCGGACAACCTCAAAGGACAGCGTCCGACAGAGAACATGTCAACTAAACTTAAAAAAGCAGCAAAATCATTACAAGAAAACAAACAACTAATTATAAAAATGTCAGACAAAGGGGGAAATGTCACAGTATTAAATAAAGAAGATTACAAACATTCCATTTTAAACATGCTGTCAGATGAAACCACCTACAAAAAATTGGAAAAGAACCCAGTAGAAACAATCAAATTGTCAATGAAAAAACTACTCAATGATGGACTTCTAGAAGGGTTCATCAACCAAAAACAAATGGACTTTATTTACATCGACCAGCCAATCACCCCAATTATTCATGCACTCCCAAAAATTCACAAACAGATATTCCCTCCACCAATGAGACCGATTGTTTCAGGTATTGGTTCGATCTTAGAGAGACTTTCAGAATGGTTAGATACATTGTTACAACCATTGGCACAATCAACACCTGGCTTTCTTAGAGACACCAAACATGTCCTAAATCTACTGTATAACAAACGTTGGGACAAAAAATACAGTTGGCTCACATGTGACGTCGTGTCACTATATACATCAATCCCGCACCGAATAGCTCACATCGCCCTTGAATTTCATCTCACTAAACACAGTACATATGATGTAAACTTCCAATTATACATACTCGAGGTACTCAATTTTCTTCTAACACACAACTACTTCCAATTTGATTCAAAATACTATTTACAGCTTAAAGGGGTATCCATGGGGGCAAAATTCTCCCCCTCGATTGCTAACTTGGTCATGGCATGGTGGGAACAATTTCACATCTTTTCGACCGAAAATATATACAGCCACTGCATAGAATGGTACGGTAGATATATCGACGATATATTGATCATCTGGAAAGAGGACACCAACATTATCCCTGAGTTTGCGCAATTCCTTAACAACAATGATTGCAATCTCAAATTTACCTACCACTTCGATGTCACCAATATCATCTTCCTGGATCTAGAACTGAAAGGTGTCAAAGGCCAAAACATCTCGACCAAAACACACCGAAAACCCACGGCAACTAACAATCTATTACATGCGACCAGCAATCATACCAAGCATACTATTAAAGCCATACCGGTGGGAGAAATGCACCGTGCTAAAAGGAACTGCACATCACAAAAACAATTTGAAACAGAACAAAAAATAATCAGAACAAGACTCCAAGAAAGAGGTTATCCCAAATGGTCACTCAATCGGGCCAGTAACATCATGACCAAAAAAACCAGACCTCAACTTCTAGGTCACGACAGCAAAACAGCAAATTCGACATACAATACTCAATCGATGGACAACCAACCAACGTTAATCCTACAACAGAGTAATCAGTTTACACAAATCAAAAAATTAGTAACAGATTACTTACCTATCCTCATGGAAGATGACACCCTACGCACGTTGTTGTCCGAAGGATGCAGAATAGTGGCAAGGAAAGCCTCCTCCTTAGGTACTGCTTTATCTCCATCTTTGTTTACTGCCAATGAAAAACCAAAAACAACATGGTTAGAGACTATAGGCTTCTACAAATGTGGGCAGCATCCATGCAAAGTGTGCTCCTTTGTCCAGATCACCAAAACTTTCAGTGATTCCACAAACAAAAACAGTTTCAATATTCAAAATTACATTAACTGCAATTCTGAAGCTGTCATTTATATCATAGAATGCACAGAATGTAATTTGAAATACGTAGGCTGCACTAATCGGAAGCTTAAAGTAAGAATTTTGGAACACCTCAGCTACATCAGAAACGAAAATATCCTAAATACATCAAATGCTGCCAAACATTTTATTTCCCAACATCATAGATCTACCAAACATTTTTGCTGTTATGCCATAGAAAAAATCCATCCCTGCAAACGAGGAGGTGACATAAAACACAAAACCCACCTCAGGGAAGCATACTGGATATATAGACTCAATACAAGGTACCCTAAAGGTTTAAACCTAAGAAAAGAACTAATGTATCTATACTAAGTAGTCATCATGTATCCAAATATCACCAGTGACTAATACAATTAGTATTTACATAAATATCATCAGTCATACATAGGCATAACTTCAGGATAGAATTAACAACCCACAAAAACCAAAATTGAACTAACTATCTAAAATTACTCAAGTCCATCAAGCGATGCATGCATAACATATGCTTTTTGTCATGCACACTTTTTTAATTTCAATCAATTTTCCTTCATTCACATCACCCAGTTTGTTGCAAGTTTGCTTGTTCCCAATCCCCATAGAGATCCAGTTGTGTCCCTCCCACACATTTCCCACATTATCCTCATCCTCCTCACAAGAACGCGCTGCCTCATGTCAACAGGTCATCATGAACACTTTATCATTAAGCAATAACAGTAGTCACATACTAATACCAGTCAGTATTTAACTTTCATGGCCACCCTTGTATGATACGATAATCCATCATGACCAGCTGTTTCTAACCCCCAGTTTTCACCACAACCAACTAATAATACAACCACATTTTACTTAATCTATTGGGTACATGAATAGAACCCATGATTTAATATCACGTACGGCCAATACGAATTTTCTTGATGTTTTCTTGGAGACTGTTCAGACCTGGATATATATTCAAGCAGGACATCGTAAGTTTCACATGTCCACTCAAAATTCTGAAACGTAGCAGTCAAATTAAAACATAATTACCATCAACATATGGTACTCATCATAAACAGTAATAACATATTACACAACGCTATCCGTCCAGACAGATAAATCCTGAGAAAAATCCTATTACTTACAGATGTAATCCGACAGAAAACACAGGACTTCATGACTATCTCCGGTATGCGTTCCACCGCAAACTAGACAATGACACGCATCATTAAACAGCTGACTGAGTACTAACCAAATCAGTTCCGGTTTGCGTTCCAAAGCATCATAAATGATGACACGCACTAATCAGCTGACCTTCTATAAAACTGACAGCGCGCTCATTTCAAAAATCACTACAGCCAAGTTTAAGGACGCGGCAGTCGTCCGAAACGCGTAGGCCCCGAGGACAAGCACTTTCACTTCTCACTCACCCTGGACTACATGCAACTGGACTTCCTTTTAATCCATCACCATTAAACTTGGAACAAAGATTCCGTTTTAATAGCATTCAGCGCTGGATCCTACCTTCTTCTTTCCTTACCACTGATTAGTCTTTAGGGACACTTTTTTTTTTTCATCCTTGGAGGTTTTTTTCTATTATATAAAAATGATAAGATATATACATCTTTGTATACCTGGGTGGACCCCGTAGACGCAGCAGAGATAGGCAAATTCTGGGGCCTGATATTGAATATGGGACTTTTGAAGACGCCGTCCACCAGGGTGTGCCGGAGCATCCAACATCGCGTACCTCACCTTAATGTCCTCATGGTCATGTATACAAAAACAAACATCATATGTTTTCGGTTATTAACCCCTTCCCCCTGCCTGCATTCTGGGCCCTAATGACCAAGCCATTTTTGACGTTTTTCCATCGTCGCATTCCAAGAGCTATAACCTTTTTATTTTTGCGTCGACATAGCTGAATAAGGTCTTGTTTTTCGCTAAACAAGTTGTAATTTTTAATAGCACCATTTTGCGGGACATATTATTTATTCATTAACTTTTTTGGGGGGAATAGAAAACCTGAAATGTCGCCACTTTTTTTGCGTCCTAAATCTACGCCGTTTACCTTGTGATATAAATAACACAATATTTTTATTCAGCGGGTTGTTACGATTGCAAAGATACTAAATTTGTATAGTTTTTGTATGTTTTACTACTTACACAGTGAAAACACTTTTTTTTTTCAAAATTATTTGTTTTTGTGTCTCCATATTTGAAGAGCCGTAACTTTTTTTATAGTTCCTCCGATGCAGTTGTATGAGGGTTTGTTTTTTTGCGGGACGACTTGTAGTTTTTATTGATACCATTTTGGAGTAGATGCGACTTTTTGATCACTTTTTATCACATTTTTTTAACTCAGGATTAACAGAAAACAGCAATTTTTCCATTGTTTTTTATTTTATTTTTTTCCGTGCGGGTTAAATAATGTAACGGCTTTATAGTCAGGGTCGTTACGGACGCGGCGATACCAAATATGTGTAACTTTTTTGCTTTATTGTGTTTTATTTAATAGTAAAGCATTAAAAAAAAGCATTCAGGGAAAATAAAATTAAACAGTGGTCGGAGAACTCCACCTCAACGACGGACACTGCCGAAGAGATGGCATCCTCCTTTACATAAAACCTATCTATCCTAGACCTACAACTACCTCGATAAAAGGTGAATCCCGCGTGGCCTGGGGTGGGCCGGATGTGGACATCCACCAGGCGAGCCTCGCTAGCTATCCTATTTAGGGCCACACTATCATAAGCCAGCCTGTCTCTGGGACCTCCCCTATCTTGGGACCTCGTGGCAGCATTGAAGTCCCCTCCAAGGACCACCTGCCGACTCGTAAAAAGATAGGGCTTGATCCACATAAAGAGACTTTTCCAGTCCCACCTGGTTTGGGGACCGTAGATGTTAATGAGCCTGAGCTCCTGTCCCTTCATGAGGACATTCAAGATCAGGCACCTCCCCATTTCTAATTCAATAACCCGTCTGCATTCTACCGATGCGGTGAAAAGAACCGCCACCCCGCTACCCGGCTCGGCCGCAAGAGACCAATAAGATGGTCCACGCCTCCACTCCTTTTTCGCTTTATGTATGGCTGCCATGTCTGTCAGTCTGGTCTCTTGCAAAAATAAAATGTCGGCCTCAATTCGGCCGAGAAAATCAAAGGCCGCAAATCTAGCCATGTCAGATTTAATGCTGGCGACATTAATAGATGCCAGCGTCAACGGGGTGGGTGCCGCCATCCTGGGTGATTGAATTAGATGACCTTTTTCCCCTTCTCCTTCCCATGCTTTTTATCACTATCTGACGAAGAGCCAAGGGTCCCTTTGAGGGCTGCTGATGTGTCCATATCCCTCCCTTCCTCTTCCTCCCCGCCAGCACCACTCCAGGCTCCCCTCTCCACCTTCCCCACATCCTCACCCCCACACTCCTCATCTGAAGAGGAGATGTCCCTGAGGGTTCGAAAGCGGTTTGAGAGAACAACAAGAGGTGAGCCGGTTAGGCTTTCTTTAGGCACCTGGACCAGGGTGGGATAAGATTTTCTATCTCCTTTTTTTTTATTTTCAGCACCCTGCTTGCTCTATTCATCTAGCCACCGTCGTTTGTCCTCATCCATACTTTCATATAGCGAGGAACTTGAAGTGGCTTCCTCCTCACTCTCCAACCTCCTGACCTCTTCATTCAAGTCCTGTTCCCCCAGGACCTCAGTAGCAATGACACTCGCCCCCGGAGCAGGGCCAAGGGTTACCCCATTTGCCTGAGGCTCCCCGAGCTCCCTACTCCTTCGACGGTTCTCCAATCGCCTTATCTTGGAAGGTGACTTTCCTTTCTTCCCTGGCCCCTCAGCCCCTTCACCTCCACCAGTGCCAACCACAGCAGGATCAACCTCTCGGCTTTCTCCCGCTGGGCCCGCCATGGAGTTGGCAAAGGAACTAGGGCAGCGACTGAATGGGTGACCTAGATCCCCACACAGATGACACCGAACATCCCCACAGGATGCGGCAAGATGACCTATCCCCCCGCACAACGCACACTTCTGCACTCTGCAGTGGGCACTGAAGTGCGTGGGGTCACCACACCTGTGGCAGAGCTTCAGCTGCCCCTGGTAAAAGGCCTGGATTCGGTCCCTCCTAAAAAGGCTGAGGAAGGGATGTGGGTGACAGAACTTCTATACAAAAATACTACACTCTACAAGATATAGTAAGTAATGACTCAGCCTGTACAATGGCATACATTACCTGACATAACACATAAAACATCCTTAACAAATCCTACCCACCAGGCCCTGGTTCGGTACCTGCAAGCCCTATATCCGTCATCAACTATAAAGAAAACAAAAAGCTACAGTGACAGCATTAGCCCCCCACCAGGAATAGAGACGACTAGACTAGGGCACGCTGAAGGAGAAACCCCTCCAAAGCATGGAGGCCCTACTCGTGCCCAGTCTCTCGAACTCCAAAGAACGAACCTTCCCCAGGTCACCAAGAATGTTCCTCACCACCTCTTCCTCCGGGAGGGTTTTTTTGTCTGCTTGTTACAAAACACCGTGCGTTCCACGTGCCGTACCTGACCGCTAAGCTGACTAAGAATAAAGTGCCCCGATCTCGACCACCCAGGTGTCTGAATGTTCCATAGGCCCATTCCGCATAGGAGAGACCGGTCAGACCAGGCCAACCAATGGAGGCACCCACCCTGCTGTAGACCACTCTATCGAAGGGACAATGAAGCAGGAAGTGCTCCATGCTTTCCAGCACGCCGCCACACTCCTCCCGGGGACAACCCCTTTCCTCAGAGTTCCTGTGTTTCAAGTTGTCCCTCACATACAGTTTCCCATGGAAGCAACGCCAAGCCAAGTCCCAAAACTTTAAAGGGATCCTACTAGAATTTAAAACCCTCAAACCAACCTCCAGATCCCGACTTGGGCAGTCCCTGAGCGCCAGGGGCTTCTGGAAATGTGTCAACAGAACCCTGTTGTCAAGGAGCCTCCTTGACAGAGTCCTGATCTCCCACATCCCCAGACCCCACCGGCGAATTGTTTTCAGAACCACGGTAGCATAAGCCGGAAGATGCCCATGCGGCGTGCGAAGGTCCTTCACTTGCCCTCCTGTCTCCCATGTCTGGAAGAAAGGCCGAAACCACCCCCTGCAGGAGACTACCCACGGAGGAGCCCTCCCTTGCCAGAGGTTTGACATGTTGATCTTTACAAAGGTATTAACCAGGAATACCACAGGGTTGACCATACACAACCCTCCTAGTCTCCTCGTACGGTATGTCACCTCCCTCTTGACTAGGTTCAGCTTATTCCCCCATAACATCTGGAAGAACAAGCTGTAGACCCGAGTCCAGAGAGGTTCTGGCAAGATGCAGACACTGCCCAAATAGATTAACAAAGGGAGCAGGTAAGTTTTGATCAAGTTGACCCTTTCTCTGAGGGTCAAAGACCAACCCTTCCACTGGTCGACCTTCTGAGCGGCGATCTTTAGCCTGCTGTCCCAATTTTGTTTGGGGTAATCCCCCTGGCCAAATTCGATGCCGAGAATTTTTACAAACTCCTGAGGCCCTGGAAGAGTGTCCGAGAGATCAAAGGTAGGATCTCCCCCTCCCAGCCAGAGACTCTTACACTTATCCTGGTTGATCATGGACCCGGATGCCTCAGAGTAGCGGTCAACTTCAGACATCACCCACTCTGCCTCCCCTCTCGAGGACACAAAGACGGTGACGTTATCCGCATACGCCACCACTCTCAGAGTGGCTTCCGAGTCTGCCAAGTCCATGCTGACTCCCACCAACGGTCCACGATCTAGCCTCCTAAGGAAGGGATCAATCGCGAACACGTATAAAAGCGGGCTCAGCGGGCAACCCTGGCGAACCCCAGACCCAACCTCAAAAGAGCGGCCAATCCAACCGTTCACAAGCGGAAAAAACTCTGCCCCTGCATACAAGATCTTAAGCCAATTAACAAACCCCCCGGCAGACCATACCTCAGAAGGACCGACCAGAGATACTCGTGATCAACCCGATCAAACGCTTTTGCCTGATCCAAGGACTGCAAGTACCCCTTCCAACGGCCCGCCCTACTCTGCTCCACTGCCTCTCGGACACCGAGTACAGCGCTAAACGTGCTGCGGCCTGGAACAGAGCAATGCTGAGCCCCCGAAAGGAGCCGGGGTACAAATTTCACCAGCCGATTAAACAGCACCTTTGCCAGAACCTTTCTGTCCACATTGAGTAGCGCTATGGGACGCCAATTCTCAATGTGCGATGGGTCTTTACCCTTTGACAGGATGATCAGGGCCGACCTCCTCATTGACTTCGGCAAAGTGCCCGAGGAAAGACACTCATTCAACACCTCAGTCAACAGGGGAACTAAAATGTCCTTAAAGGTCTTGTAAAATTCAGACGTTAAGCCATCTGGACCCGGCGACTTCTTGAGGGCAAGCCCTTCAATCGCCAGTCTCACTTCCTCTTCCTTGATCGTCTCTGCCAAGACACCAAGAGAGGGGTCTACTCCTGGTCCAGGGACAGTTTCAGCCAGGAAAGCCGACATCGCATCCCGATCTAGATCCATCTTTCCCAAGAGGTGCGAGTAAAAGGATCTGACGACCTCCAAGATCCCTGATCTGGACCTTTTCAGGGATCCTGTACTGTCCATCAGTCCTGAAACCACTTTACTATTTACTGACATCTTGTAGGGGTCGGGCGAGCGGTACTTCCCAAAATCCCTCTCAAAAACTAAAGATGCGTGTCTATCATACTGGCAACTCTTAAGCAAAGATTTCACTCTGGAGATGTCCTCGCGGTCACCTCCAGTCGAGACAAGATGCTCGAGTTTCCTCCTCAGGTCCTGATACAGGCGATACCTGTCCAGGCTCCTGAGGCTCGAGAGCTGGCGGAAGAAACTCGCCACCCTTTTTTTGAACATCTCCCACCACTCCGACTTACTGCTACAAAGATCCAGTAACGGTACCTGGCTCTGAAAGAAATCCTCAAAGGACCGTCTTATCTCCGCTTCTTCCAAGAGAGACAAATTGAGCCTCCAAAAGCCTCTTCCCATCCGGGGGGTCTCTGCAACATTCAGAGAAAATAAAATTAAACAGTGGTCGGAGAACTCCACCTCAACGACGGACACTGCCGAAGAGATGGCATCCTCCTTTAAATAAAACCTATCTATTCTAGACCTACAACTACCTCGATAAAAGGTGAATCCCGCGTGGCCTGGGGTGTGCCGGATGTGGACATCCACCAGGCAAGCCTCACTAGCTATCCTATTTAGGGCCACACAGTCATAAGTCAGCCTGTCTCTGGGACCTCCCCTATCTTGGGACCTCGTGGCAGCATTGAAGTCCCCTCCAAAGACCACCTGCCGACTCGTAAAAAGATAGGGCTTGATCCTCATAAAGAGACTTTTCCAGTCCCACCTGGTTTGGGGACCGTAGATGTTAATGAGCCTGAGCTCCTGTCCCTTCATGAGGACATTCAAGATCAGGCACCTCCCCATTTCTAATTCAATAACCCGTCTGCATTCTACCGATGCGGTGAAAAGAACCGCCACCCCGCTACCCGGCTCGGCCGCAAGAGACCAATAAGATGGTCCATGCCTCCACTCCTTTTTCGCTTTATGTATGGCTGCCATGTCTGTCAGTCTGGTCTCTTGCAAAAATAAAATGTCGGCCTCAATTCGGCCGAGAAAATCAAAGGCCGCAAATCTAGCCTTGTCAGATTTAATGCTGGCGACATTAATAGATGCCAGCGTCAACGGGGTGGGTGCCGCCATCCTGGGTGATTGAATTTGATGACCTTTTTCCCCGTCCCCTTGCCCTTCCCCTGGTTTTTATCACTATCTGATGAAGAGCCGAGGGCCCTTTTGAGGGATGCTGATGTGTCCATATCCCTCCCTTCCTCCAGCTCCCCGCCAGCACCACTATCAACCTCACCTCCAGGCTCCGGGACAGCGCTTCTCCCTGAGGGTTCTGCATGCCCTGAGGCAAGAAGCTTGACGCCCCCCACAGACCCCCTCGTCACCTTCCCTACATCCTCACCCCCACACTCCTCATCTGAAGAGGAGTTGTCCCTGAGGGTTTGAAAGCGGTTTGAGAGAACAACAAGAGGTGAGTCGGTTGGGCTTTCCTTAGGCACCTGGACCAGGGTGGGAGAAGATTTCTTATCTCCCTTTTTTTTCTTTTTAGCACCCTGCTTGCGCTTTTCATCTAGCCACCGTCTATTGTCCTCATCCATACTTTCATATAGCGAGGAACATGAAGAAGCGGCTTCCTCCTCCCTCTCCAACCTCCTGACCTCTTCATTCAAGTCCTGTTCCCCCAGGACCTCAGTAGCAATGACACTCGCCCCTGGAGCAGGGCCAAGGGTTACCCCAGTTGCCTGGGGCTCCCCAAGCTCCCTACTCCGACGGTTCTCCAATCGCCTTAACTTGGAGGGTGACTTGCCTTTCTTCCCTGGCCCCTCAGCCCCTTCACCTCCACCAGTGCCAACCACGGCAGGAGCAACCTCTCGGCTTTCTCCCGCTGGGCCCGCCATGGCGTTGGCAAAGAAACGAGGACAGCGATTGAATGGGTGACCTAGATCCCCACACAGGTGACACCGAATATCCCCACAGGATGAGGCAAGATGACCTATCCCCCCGCACAACGCACACTTCTGCTTTCTGCAGTGGGCACTGAAGTGCGTGGGGTCACCACACCTGTGGCAGAGCTTCGGCTGCCCCTGGTAAAAGGCCAGGATTCGGTCCCTTCCTAAAAAGGCTGAGGAAGGGATGTGGGTGACAGTACTTCCTGAACGCTTTAATTTAACCATAAAGGTCCAGGCCCCTGACCAGATGCCAAATTCATAACTGTTTTTTTTGGGGACCTCCGTTACCTCCCCGTACCTGCTGAGCCAGGTCATAATGTCCATACAAGAAAGACACTCATTGCAAGTTAGGACGGTCACCTTCTTGATTTCGCTCTGACGAGACAACGCTTGTACAGCGAAGTCTCGCCAGCCGGACTCATTCTTCACCAGCTCATAATTTGACCAAAAGAGCTCCAGGCCCTCCGGCCGAACAAAGCCGATGTCAAATACTGGGGTGCCATAGGGCTGTATCAGGGCAAAGATGTCGATCGCCCTGAAATTCATCTTCAAGAGAAGCTCAACTACTTTTGCCCCAGGTGGGCACGTATCATTGCCTCTCCAGCGAAGACGAACAACATTCCTACGAGCCCCCCCAGGCCCGGCTGTCGGAAGGGTCCACACAGTTTCCCCTTCCCTTTCTTCTTGGAAAGCAGTCAGGCCATGCCTGTCTATCCAGAAGGACAGATCAACCGCTCGGCCCTCTACCATTATTGTTCTCTCACCCTTTTTTAAGGGCCTCCAGGAGGCGCCGCTGTAAAATACCGTCCCCAGAGCCTGAAGATGAGGAGGAGGCCCCAGCAGTGACAGAGGCATAACTGCGAGTAGTCACCCCTGGGGTGGCAGATGGACCGGCCTCACTAGACCTCATACCCCTGGCAGTAACATTCCCACCCCTTCATGCTGCCGCCGCTCAGTAGCACCAACGGGTTCCAGGGACACTGGAATATTCGCTGCCAGCTCTGGTGTCGAGCCGCCCCCCATTACTGAAGAGGAAACCTGAGCACCAGAGCTTTGTTCTGCACCCAACGCTGGGCCACCAACATTATCTGGCGCTATTGACGCCTTAAAAATGCCACCAAAAATGGCACCACTACTATGACAAGCAGGGACATCAGCCTCCATTATCACACCATCATTGATCTCCCCGCTTTCCTGCACCGGACCCACTTCAGGGCACGGGCTAGGCTGGATCACGGGGCTTGTGCAGCGAGCCGACCCTGCGGCCAGCTTGGGTAGCACTGGGTGGGGAACAAACTTAAAACTGACCTGTTCCTCCACGATTTTTCCAGCCTTTCTGGATTTTAGTAGCCGCCGGGCTTTGCGCTTTGCTGCGCGCTTGGCATTAACCTTTTCCTCTGGACCCAAGTCCGCGCCAAAAGAAAAATGCTGCAGGCTCACCGGAGACTGGAGGTGCCGTATTTCCGCCATCAGCCTCCCACCTGAATTGCTGCTGCTGATGTCCTGGTCACAGGTGTCCCCCTCACCGGCTGAGTTGGAGTCCATGGGTAAAGCCACTTGCTCTGCAGGCAGCTCGCTGCATGTACTCCGCTGACCAGACGCACCCGGACACATTTCCTCCTCCTCACCCTCATCATCTGTCTGCTTTCCAGGGTCACAGACACCCTTCATTGCCCGGAACCGATCATCATTAAGGAGTTTCTCCTTGAAAGGTCCACTATTCTCCAAAATAAATCTCCGTTTTTCTTTCAGGGCATCCACCTCAGATTTGAGTTCCCTGATAGTCGCCATTACTACCAACCTCTTTGCTCCAGAAGTGGCGTGCGACCGAACCCGGGCTGCTTTCAGCTCCTCCTGGAGCTTCCGAATGGCCTTCCCGACGTCCTTATACCCACGGAGGCACTCCGCAACACGGGAGCTAAAGGTGGTTGTTGACTCCGTGGCACGTAGTTCACCCCAATCTGCCTCCACCCCATCATGGGTGCTCTGCTGCACATCTCGAGGAGCGCTCCTGCTGGCTGCAACACCAGGAACCTTGCGGCTTTCTGACCTGGTTTCAGGCGGGGGCAGGATCGGGGCCACATCGCTGTGATCCCGACTAGATCTTCTCACCCCCACAACTTCGGCCGCTTGCTGAACGCTCCCGCTACCCGCCGGCCTAGACCGGGTAACAGGAGGCTGAGAAGCACTTGGCTGGGAAGAGCTTCCTCTCATCCCAAGCAGCAAACTCTCTCCCTGGAGATGAGAGAGCCGACACCCGGAAAGAGCTTCCTCCAACACACAGACAGCACACACCCGCTCCTCCTATCCTGTATACTGGGTGTAATTCTCAGTATCTGTATTATTCTGTATATGCACAGTACCACTTCACCTGCCCTGTATACTGTGTGTAATTCTCAGTATCTGTATTATACTGTATATATGGACATTGCACAGTACCACTTCTCCTGTCCTGTATACTGGGTGTAATTTTCAGTATCTGTATTATTCTGTATATATGGACACTGCACAGTACCGCTTCTCCTGTTCTGTATACTGGGTGTAATTCTCAGTATCTGTATTATTCTGTATATATGAACACCGCACAGTACCACTTCTCCTGTCCTGTATACTGGGTGTAATTCTCAGTATCTGTATTATTCTGTATATATGAACACCGCACAGTACCACTTCTCCTGTCCTGTATACTGGGTGCAATTCTCAGTATCTGTATTATTCTGTATATATGAACACTGCACAGTACCACTTCTCCTGTCCTGTATACTGGGGGTAATTCTCAATATCTGTATTATTCTGTATATATGGACACTGCACAGAACCACTTCTCATCTTTTTTAATAAATGTTAACAAACATACACATACCATAAATCCGCACATACAATACACGGGTCAAAAACCAACACAAAATGAACAAGTTATAAACACATTATCAATCTCGGCCGCCTCCTCTCTGGTCCAGATCACATTCCTACCAGCACTCAGTCTTCTGTAATATTATAACTCACATCATCCACACATCACTCTCATCATCCACACATCACTCACATCAGTATAAATACAAATACACAAAACTCATAGTCACAACATCAATCCAGACGCCTCAAAAGGAACAAAATCAGTAACAGTCTAAAAAATAAAATAAATAAAATTGTTAAACCACAATAAAACCAAAAACTGACCCTAACCGGTCCATGTGCCCATCAAAAAATATTAACCAAGGAAAAATGAGAAATTCCTACATGAGAAAACACAACATCGGCAAACAACCCCCCCCCCCTATTTTCTATATATTTTTTTATTTTTATTTTTTATTTTTTTATTATTTGTTTTTTTTTGTATTTTTTTTATTTCTTTTTTTATAATTTTCTTTTTTTTTTTTTCCCCTCCACCCTTTTAATCAACCACAAATCCACAATATGAATACCAATTAGTAACCAATATATACAAAACAATACTGAACATACATACATATATATATATATATATATATATATATATATATATATATATATATATATATACATAATATCTACATTATACCCATATTAATGACTTTTTATCCAATTCAAGACCAATGTCCAATCCAAAGTCCTTACCTAAGCTCCGACCAACACCATCGTACCATCCTTCAATGTCTCTTTGATCGGGCCCGGCTTTTTCTTATTATTTGAACCCCCCCCCCTCCCCACCTAACACCTAACCCCCTCACATCTATACAAAAATACTACACTCTACAAGATATAGTAAGTAAAGACTCAGCCTGTACAATGGCATACATTACCTGACATAACACATAACACGTCCTTAACAAATCCTACCCACAAGGCCCTGGTTCGGTACCTGCAAGCCCTATATCCATCATCAACTATAACGAAAACAAAAAGCTACAGTGACAGCATTAGCCCCCCACCAGGAATAGAGACGACTAGACTAGGGCACGCTGAAGGAAAAACCCCTCCAAAGCATGGAGGCCCTACTCGTGCCCAGTCTCTCGAACTCCAAAGAACGAACCTTCCCCAGGTCACCGAGAATGCTCCTCACCACCTCTTCCTCCGGGAGGGTTTTTTGCCTGGTTGATACAAAACACTGTGCGTTCCACGTGCCGTACCTGACCGCTAAGCTGACTAAGAATAAAGTGCCCCGATCTCGACCACCCAGGTGTCTGAATGTTCCATAGGCCCATTCCGCATAGGAGAGACCGGTCAGACCAGGCCAACCAATGGAGGCACCCACCCTGCTGTAGACCCCTGTATTGAAGGGACAATGAAGCAGGAAATGCTCCATGCTTTCCAGCACGTCGCCACACTCCTCCCGGGGACAACCCCTTTCCTCAGGGTTCCTGTGTTTCAAGTTGTCCCTCACATACAGTTTCCCATGGAAGCAACGCCAAGCCAAGTCCCAAAACTTTAAAGGGATCCTACTAGAATTTAAAACCCTCAAACCAACCTCCAGATCCCGACTTGGGCAGTCCCTGAGCGCCAGGGGCTTCTGGAAATGGGTCAACAGAACCCTGTTGTCAAGGAGCCTCCTTGACAGAGTCCTGATCTCCCACATCCCCAGACCCCACCGGCGAATTGTTTTCAGAACCACGGTAGCATAAGCCGGAAGATGCCCATGCGGCGTGCGAAGGTCCTTCACTTGCCCTCCTGTCTCCCATTCCTGGAAGAAAGGCCGAAACCACCCCCTGCAGGAGACTACCCACGGAGGAGCCCTCTCTTGCCAGAGGTTTGACATGTTGATCTTTACAAAGGTATTAACCAGGAATACCACCGGGTTGACCATACACAACCCCCCTAGTCTCCTCGTACAGTATGTCACCTCCCTCTTGACTAGGTTCAGCTTATTCCCCCATAACATCTGGAAGAACAAGCTGTAGACCCGAGTCCAGAGAGGCTCTGGCAAGATGCAGACACTGCCCAAATAGATTAACAAAGGGAGCAGGTAAGTTTTGATCAAGTTGACCCTTTCTCTGAGGGTCAAAGACCAACCCTTCCACTGGTCGACCTTCTGAGCGGCGATCTTTAGCCTGCTGTCCCAATTTTGTTTGGGGTAATCCCCCTGGCCAAATTCGATGCCGAGAATTTTTACAAACTCCTGAGGCCCTGGAAGAGTGTCCGAGAGATCAAAGGTAGGATCTCCCCCTCCCAGCCAGAGACTCTTACACTTATCCTGGTTGATCATGGACCCGGATGCCTCCGAGTAGCGGTCAACTTCAGACATCACCCACTCTGCCTCCCCTCTCGAGGACACAAAGACGGTGACGTTATCCGCATACGCCACCACTCTCAGAGTGGCTTCCGAGTCTGGCGAACCCCATACCCAACCTCAAAAGAGCGGCCAATCCAACCGTTCACAAGCGGAAAACTCTCTGCCCCTGCATACAAGATCTTAAGCCAATCAACAAACCCCCCCGGCAGACCATACCTCAGAAGGACCGACCAGAGATACTCGTGATCAACCCGATCAAACGCTTTTGCCTGATCCAAGGACAGCAAGTACCCCTTCCAACAGCCCGCCCTACTCTGCTCCACTGCCTCTCGGACACCGAGTACAGCGCTAAACGTGCTGCGGCCTGGAACAGAGCAATGCTGAGCCCCCGAAAGGAGCCGTGGTGCAAATTTCACCAGCCGATTAAACAGCACCTTTGCCAGAACCTTTCTGTCCACATTGAGTAGCGCTATGGGACGCCAATTCTCAATGTGCGATGGGTCTTTACCCTTTGACAGGATGATCAGGGCCGACCTCCTCATTGACTTCGGCAAAGTGCCCGAGGAAAGACACTCATTCAACACCTCAGTCAACAGGGGAACTAAAATGTCCTTAAAGGTCTTGTAAAATTCAGACGTTAAGCCATCTGGACCCGGCGATTTCTTGAGGGCAAGCCCTTCAATCGCCAGTCTCACTTCCTCTTCCCTGATCGCCTCTGCCAAGACACCAAGAGAGGGGTCTACTCCTGGTTCGGGGACAGTTTCAGCCAGGAAAGCCGACATCGCATCCCGATCAAGATCCATCTTTCCCAAGAGGTGCGAGTAAAAGGATCTGACGACCTCCAAGATCCCTGATCTGGACCTTTTCAGGGATCCTGTACTGTCCATCAGTCCTGAAACCACTTTACTATTTACTGACATCTTGCAGTTCTTGTAGGGGTCGGGCGAGCGGTACTTCCCAAAATCCCTCTCAAAAACGAAAGATGCGTGTCTATCATACTGGCAACTCTTAAGCAAAGATTTCACTCTGGAGATGTCCTCGCGGTCACCTCCAGTCGAGACAAGATGCTTGAGTTTCCTCCTCAGGCCCTGATACAGGCGGTACCTGTCCAGGCTCCTGAGGCTCGAGAGCTGGCGGAAGAAACTCGCCACCCTTTTTTTGAACATCTCCCACCACTCCGACTTACTGCTACAAAGATCCAGTAATGGTACCTGGCTCTGAAAGAAATCCTCAAAGGACCGTCTTATCTCCGCTTCTTCCAAGAGAGACGAATTGAGCCTCCAAAAGCCTCTTCCCATCCGGGGGGTCTCTGCAACATTCAGAGAAAATAAAATTAAACAGTGGTCGGAGAACTCCACCTCAACGACGGACACTGCCGAAGAGATGGCATCCTCCTTTAAATAAAACCTATCTATTCTAGACCTACAACTACCTCGATAAAAGGTGAATCCCGCGTGGCCTGGGGTGTGCCGGATGTGGACATCCACCAGGCGAGCCTCACTAGCTATCCTATTTAGGGCCACACAGTCATAAGTCAGCCTGTCTCTGGAACCTCCCCTATCTTGGGACCTCGTGGCAGCATTGAAGTCCCCTCCAAAGACCACCTGCCGACTCGTAAAAAGATAGGGCTTGTTCCTCATAAAGAGACTTTTCCGGTCCCAGCTGGTTTGGGGACCATAGATGTTAATGAGCCTGAGCTCCTGTCCCTTCATGAGGACATTCAAGATCAGGCACCTCCCCATTTCTAATTCAATAACCCGTCTGCATTCTACCGATGCGGTGAAAAGAACCGCCACCCCGCTACCCGGCTCGGCCGCAAGAGACCAATAAGATGGTCCATGCCTCCACTCCTTTTTCGCTTTATGCATGGCTGCCAAGTCTGTCAGCCTGGTCTCTTGCAAAAATAAAATGTCGGCCTCAATTCGGCCGAGAAAATCAAAGGCCGCAAATCTAGCCTTGTCAGATTTAATGCTGGCGACATTAATAGATGCCAGCGTCAACGGGGTGGGTGCCGCCATCCTGGGTGATTGAATTTGATGACCTTTTTCCCCTTCCCCTTGCCCTTCCCCTGGTTTTTATCACTGTCTGATGAAGAGCCGAGGGCCCTTTTGAGGGATGCTGATGTGTCCATATCCCTCCCTTCCTCCACCTCCTCACCAGCACCACTATCAACCTCACCTCCATGCTCTGGGACAGCGCTTCTCCCTGAGGGTTCCGCATGCCCTGAGGCAAGAAGCTGGACGCCCCCCACAGACCCCCTCGTCACCTTTGCCACATCCTCACCCCCACACTCCTCATCTGAAGAGGAGATGTCCCTGAGGGTTTGAAAGCGGTTTGAGAGAACAACAAGAGGTGAGTCGGTTGGGCTTTCCTTAGGCACCTGGACCAGGGGAGGAGAAGATTTCTTATCTCCCTTTTTTTTCTTTTTAGCACCCTGCTTGCGCTTTTCATCTAGCCACCGTCTACTGTCCTCATCCATACTTTCATATAGCGAGGAACATGAAGAAGCGGCTTCCTCCTCCCTCTCCAACCTCCTGACCTCTTCATTCAAGTCCTGTTCCCCCAGGGCCTCAGTAGCAATGACACTCGCCCCCGGAGCAGGGCCAAGGGTTACCCCAGTTGCCTGGGGCTCCCCGAGCTCCCTACTCCTTCGACGGTTCTCCAATCGCCTTAACTTGGAGGGTGACTTGCCTTTCTTCCCTGGCCCCTCAGCCCCTTCACCTCCACCAGTGCCAAGCACGGCAGGAGCAACCTCTCGGCTTTCTCCCGCTGGGCGTTGGCAAAGGAACGAGGGCAGCGACTGAATGGGTGACCTAGATCCCCACACAGATGACACCGAATATCCCCACAGGATGCGGCAAGATGACCTATCCCCCCGCACAACGCACACTTCTGCACTCTGCAGTGGGCACTGAAGTGCGTGGGGTCACCACACCTGTGGCAGAGCTTCGGCTGCCCCTGGTAAAAGGCCAGGATTCGGTCCCTTCCTAAAAAGGCTGAGGAAGGGATGTGGGTGACAGTACTTCCTGAACGCTTTAATTTAACCATAAAGGTCCAGGCCCCTGACCAGATGCCAAATTCATCCCTGTTTTTTTTTGGGGACCTCCGTTACCTCCCCGTACCTGCTGAGCCAGGTCATAATGTCCATACAAGAAAGACACTCATTGCAAGTTAGGACGGTCACCTTCTTGATTTCGCTCTGACGAGACCACGCTTGTACAGCGAAGTTTCGCCAGCCGGGCTCATTCTTCACCAGCTCATAATTTGACCAAAAGAGCTCCAGGCCCTCCGGCCGAACAAAGCTGATGTCAAATACTGGGGTGCCATAGGGATGTATCAGGGCAAAGATGTCGATCGCCCTGAAATTCATCTTCAAGAGAAGCTCAACTATTTTTGCCCCAGGTGGGCACGTATCATTGCCTCTCCAGCGAAGACGAACAACATTCCTACGAGCCCCCCCAGACCCGGCTGTCGGAAGGGTCCACACAGTTTCCCCTTCCCTTTCTTCTCGGAAAGCAGTCAGGCCATGCCTGTCTATCCAGAAGGACAGATCAACCGCTAGGCCCTCTACCATTATTGTTCTCTCACCCTTTTTAAGGGCCTCCAGGAGGCGCCGCTGTAAAATACCGTCCCCAGAGCCTGAAGATGAGGAGGAGGCCCCAGCAGTGACACTGGCATAACTGCGAGTAGTCACCCCTGGGGGGGCAGATGGACCGGCCTCACTAGACCTCATACCCCTGGCAGTAACATTCCCACCACTCACCCCGGCCCCAGACACAGGAGAGGGACCATTATCAATATCACTCGTACCGGCACCATTCATACCCTCACCATTATTAATAGCACTCATACCTGCACCATTCATACCCTCAACCTCTGGACCAGCAGTAAAAAGGGTTTCTGGGCCGGATGTTATCGCCACGGTGTCATCAGGTTTCCCCTCCACCTCATTAGCGTGACATTTATTTACTTGAGACAATCCTTCCTTCTTAGAGCCAGCAATGCCCAGACTCGCCCTCACCCCTGGCAAAGCTGGCTCCCGGGCTGGGGATTCATGTGACGCAGCCACCAAAGGAATACTAGTCACTGCGCCACCGGACCCAATGACCGCAAGCTTGGGGGGACATTCAACCGTGCCGTCAGTCCCAGCAGCCCCTTCATGCTGCCGCCGCTCAGTAGCACCAACGGGTTCCAGGGACACTGGAATATTCGCTGCCAGCTCTGGTGTCGAGCCGCCCCCCATTACTGAGGAGGAAACCTGAGCACCAGAGCATTGTTCTGCACCCAACGCTGGGCCACCAACATTATCTGGCGCTATTGACGCCTTAAAAACGCCACCAAAAACGCCACCGCTACTACGACAAGCAGGGACATCAGCCTCCATTATCACGCCATCATTAATCTCCCCGCTTTCCTGCACCGGACCCACTTCAGGGCCCGGGCTAGGCTGGATCACGGGGCTTGTGCAGCGAGCTGACCCTGCGGCCAGCTTAGGTAGCACTGGGTGGGGAACAAACTTAAAACTGACCTCCACAATTTTTCCAGCCTTTCTGGATTTTAGTCGCCGCCGGGCTTTGCGCTTTGCTGCGCGCTTGGCATTAACATTCTCCTCTGGACCCAAGTCCGCGCCAAAAGAAAAATGCTGCAGGCTCACCGGAGATTGGAGCTGCCGTATTTCCGCCATCAGCCTCCCACCTGAATTGCTGCTGCTGATGTCCTGGTCACAGGTGTCCCCCTCACCAGCTGAGCTGGAGTCCATGGGTAAAGCCACTTGCTCTGCAGGCAGCTCGCTGCACGTACTCCGCTGACCAGACGCACCCGGACACATTTCCTCCTCCTCACCCTCATCATCTGTCTGCTTTCCAGGGTCACAGACACCCTTCATTGCCCGGAACCGATCATCATTAAGGAGTTTCTCCTTGAAAGGTCCACTATTCTCCAAAATAAACTTGCGTTTTTCTTTCAGGGCACCCACCTCAGATTTGAGATCCCTGATAGTCGCCATTACTACCAACCTCTTTGCTCCAGAAGTGACGTGCGACCGAACCCAGGCTGCTTTCAGCTCCTCCTGGAGCTTCCGAATGGCCTTCCCGGCGTCCTCATACCCACGGAGGCACTCCGCAACACGGGAGCTAAAGGTGGTTGTTGACTCCGTGGCACGTAGTTCACCCCAATCTGCCTCCACACCATCATGCATGCTCTGCTGCACATCTCCAGGAGCAATCCTGCTGGCTGCAACACCAGGAACCTTGCGGCTTTCCTGGCTTTCTGTCCTGGTTTCAGGCGGGGGCAGGATCGGGGCCACATCGCTGTGACCCCGACTAGATCTTCTCACCCCCACAACTTCGGCCGGTTGCTGAACGCTCCCGCTACCCGCCGGCCTAGACTGGGTAACAGGAGGCTGAGAAGCACTTGGCTGGGAAGAACTTCCTCTCATCCCAAGCAGCAAACTCTCTCCCTGGAGAGGAAAGAGCCGACACCCGGAAAGAGCTTCCTCCAACACACAGACAGCACACACCCGCTCCTCCTGTCCTGTATACTGGGTGTAATTATCAGTATCTGTATTATTCTGTATATATGGACACTGCACAGTACCACTTCTCCTGTCCTGTATACTGGGTGTAATTCTCAGTATCTGTATTATTCTGTATATATGGACACTGCACAGTACCACTTCTCCTGTCCTGTATACTGGGTGTAATTCTCAGTATCTGTATTATTCTGTATATATGAACACTGCACAGTACCAGATCTCCTGTCTTGTACACTGGGTGTAATTCTTAGTATCTGTATTATTCTGTATATATGGACACTGCACAGTACCACTTCTCCTGTCCTGTATACTGGGTGTAATTCTCAGTATCTGTATTATTCTGTATATACACTGCACAGTACCACTTCTCCTGTCCTGTATACTGGGTGTAATTCTCAGTATCTGTATTATTCTGTGTATATATATACACTGCACAGTACCACTTCTCCTGTCCTGTATACTGGGTGTAATTCTTAGTATCTGTATTATTCTGTATATATGGACACTGCACAGTACCACTTCTCCTGTCCTGTATACTGGGTGTGATTCTCAGTATCTGTATTATTCTGTATATATGAACACTGCACAGTACCAGATCTCCTGTCCTGTATACTGGGTGTAATTCTCAGTATCTGTATTATTCGTTATATATGGACACTGCACAGTACCACTTCTCTTTTCCTGTATACTGGGTGTAATTCTCAGTATCTGTATTATTCTGTATATATGAACACCGCACAGTACCACTTCTCCTGTCCTGTATGCTGGGTGTAATTCTCAGTATCTGTATTATTCTGTATATATGGACACTGCACAGTACCACTTCTCCTGTCCTGTATACTGGGTGTAATTCTTAGTATCTGTATTATTCTGTATATATGAACACTGCACAGTACCAGATCTCCTGTCCTGTATACTGGGTGTAATTCTCAGTATCTGTATTATTCTGTATATATGGACACTGCACAGTACCAGATCTCCTGTCCTGTATACTGGGTGTAATTCTCAGTATCTGTATTATTCTGTATATATGGACACTGCACAGTACCAGATCTCCTGTCCTGTATACTGGGTGTAATTCTCAGTATCTGTATTATTCGTTATATATGGACACTGCACAGTACCACTTCTCTTTTCCTGTATACTGGGTGTAATTCTCAGTATCTGTATTATTCTGTATATATGAACACCGCACAGTACCACTTCTCCTGTCCTGTATGCTGGGTGTAATTCCCAGTATATTTTATTCTCTATATACATGCAGTGCACAGTACATCTTCTCTGCTTGTCATTTATTGATAGCTCTAGTTGCTTTTTGACATTTTGACCAGCAGGCTCATGACGCAGCCGGCAATGAAGAGACAGCTGTCGGAATTCATGAAGGTTTCGGTTATCAGCTGATCTAAGATGTAACTCTGAAAAGAAAGAACCACTGTAAGTATGCGACTCCCGGATGGCATGTGAATGGTTAATATGAGGTGAGTTCAGGGTGGGCTCTGTACCTGGACGCTGTGGGAGATGCAGCCGTTGGTACGATGAGTGTACCCCACCGTGTTCAGAGCTTCCCGGACATAGTCTTCGCTGGTCTTCACCAGAAGGTTTGTGCGTGCATTGCTGGTCATGTTGGTGGACACCAGGTGCGGCAGAACAGACTGAGGAGATACACGGTAGCCGTCACTTTAAGAAACTGCTCTCAGTATTATTCTGCAGGGGGCGCTGTGATGACTGTTACTGTACGAGCCCATCTGCACCCTACAGATGTCCGACCCACCAATGCTGTATGTAAATGAGGGAAATAAAGCTATGTTCTGATTGGCTAATAGATCTCAGGATCTCTTATTTACATACAGCATAGATAATAGTTTGACTTTTAATTTATGTTCATTAGAGCATTTCTTACTACTTAAGTCGCATCTAAAGCTGCACTCATAATTCTGCTGTTACATCATCTGTTCACATCCAGAGCTGCATTCACAATTCTGCCGTTATATCATGTTCTATTATCCAGTCGCATCCAGAGCTGCATTTACAATTCTGCTGTTACATCATGTCTTGTACTCTATTTACTTCCAGAGCTCCACGCACATTGCTGTTGATACATTAATCATACTCCAGTCACATCCAGGGCTGTATTCACAATTCTGCTGTTATATCATGTCTTATTATCCAGTCACATCTAGAGCTGCATTTACAATTCTGCTTTATATCATATCTTGTAATCCATTTACTTCCAGAGCTGCACGCACAATTCTGCTGATACATTAAGTCATACTCTAGTCAAATCCAGAGCAGCATTCACAATTCTGCTGTTATATCATGTCTTATTATCCAGTCACTTCCAGAGCTGCATTTACTTTTCAGTTGCCTGTGACTTGGTTTCTCTCAGCAATGTGTTTACAGACCCTCCTCAAACACCTCCTAAAGCAGGGTGGTGGATAAAGGCAGGGCGTGTTTTTTTATTGTCCTGGTGTCAGGGTGTAGCAGGGAGATTTAAGACAAATCTTGCCTTTTGAAGCAAAGAAAACTTCCAGTAGAATTGTGACTGCAGCTTTGGGTGTGACTGGAGCATACAAGCATGATGACATGCACGAGGCACCGTGTTCGGCACAAGGAGCAGTAGCGACCGCGAAATCCTTACATTATAAGACCGCGCTATAGATTATAGGACGGAGGGGCTCAACTTGTCACATTTTGGCGCCTCAATTGCCCTGAAGGCCATCGGGGAACCTCAGATAACATGTCAAAGCCGGGACCAAGGTTCTCCTACCTCCCGGATGTTCACCATATTGTGTGTGTTACCTGTACTATAATCCCATCAGCTTTGTATTCACTGTAGAGGGAGCGCGAGAAGAAGTCCATGAAGACCTAACAAGGAGACAATGTCATGGAGAGATCATTAGAGTTATAGTGACAATAGCAGTGATGATGATAATAGTGGTGGTGATGATGATAATAATAATGGTGATAATAGTGATAATGATGGTGATGATGGTGATGATAGTGATAATGATGATGATGTTGGTGAGGATAGTGATAATGGTGATGATGTTGGTGAGGATAGTGATAATGATGATGATGTTGGTGAGGATAGTGATAATGATGAGGATAATGATGATGATGTTGGTGAGGATAATGGTGATGATGATAGTGATAATGATGATGATGTTGGTGAGGATAATGGTGATGATGATAGTGATAATGATGATGTTGGTGAGGATAGTGATAATGATGAGGATAATGATGATGATGATAATGTTGGTGAGGGTAGTAATAATGATGATGATGATGTTGGTGAGGATAGTGATAATGGTGATGATGATAGTGATAATGATGATGATGTTGGTGAAGATAGTGATGATGATGATGATGATAGTGATGATGATGATAATGTTGGTGAGGGTAGTAATAATGATGATGATGATGTTGGTGAGGATAGTGATAATGATGATGATGTCGGTGAGGATAGTAATAATGGTGATGATGATAGTGATAATGATGATTATGTAGGTGATGATAGTGATGATGATGATGATGATAGTGACTCAGGGGTGATTGTAATGATGATGATAATAGTGATTTTTGGTGATAATGATCATGCTGGTGACTTCGGTAATTAGAGTAATAATTATGATGGTAATGATAGTGATAATAATAATTGTGATCATCACTATCGCCTTATACATACGGCTGTACTACAGGGCCATGTTGTAGAAACCCATAATATAGCACCCATAAAATTCTAAGGGCCCATATTGTGCTTCCGTATGACCCTGATTTAAAAAAAGAGACATGGAAAAACATGGTGGCATGTTCCATCAGATGCCATATAACGGAGGCATTTTCATGGAGCCACCAAACAGCGGCACATTCAGTGCCTATAGCTCCGTAATATCGAACTGTAGGGACTCCAAGTGCCACCGTACATGTGTCTGTGGCCAGAGAACTTTATATGGACACAAAGCAATGAACATATGAAAGCCGTCTCCACAATTGGGCCACCTTCTGTAGAACAGGGTTACCAGGGGGCTTATTAAGGTTAAAGAGGCTCTGTCACCAGATTTTGCAGCCCCTATCTGCTATTGCAGCAGATCGGCGCTGCAATGTAGATTACAGTAACGTTTTTATTTTTTTAAAACGAGCATTTTTGGCCAAGTTATGACCATTTTCGTATTTATGCAAATGAGGCTTGCAAAAGTACAACTGGGCGTGTTGAAAAGTAAAAGTACAACTGGGCGTGTATTATGTGCGTACATCGGGGTGTGTTTACTACTTTTACTAGCTGGGCGTTGTGTATAGAAGTGTCATCCACTTCTCTTCACAACGCCCAGCTTCTGGCAGTGCAGCACTGTGACGTCACTCACAGGTCCTGCATCGTGTCGGCACCAGAGGCTACAGATGATTCTGCAGCAGCATCGGCGTTTGCAGGTAAGTCGATGTAGCTACTTACCTGCAAATGCTGATGCTGCTGCAGAATCAAGTGTAGCCTCTGGTGCCGACACGATGCAGGACCTGTGAGTGATGTCACAGTCCTGCACTGCCAGAAGCTGGGCGTTGTGAAGAGAAGTGGATGACACTTCTATACACAACGCCCAGCTAGTAAAAGTAGTAAACACACCCCGATGTACGCACATAATACACGCCCAGTTGTACTTTTACTTTTCTACACGCCCAGTTGTACTTTTGCAAGCCTCATTTGCATAAATACGAAAATGGTCATAACTTGGCCAAAAATGCTCGTTTTTTAAAAATAAAAACGTTACTGTAATCTACATTGCAGCGCCTATCTGCTGCATTAGCAGATAGGGGCTGCAAAATCTGGTGACAGAGCCTCTTTAAAGATCTGGACTGGTGAACATGCCTGCCATAAAAGACAGGGCATGCCACTCCTATGGGGGCTACCTCCGAAAGCCTCGATACCTACAGATCCAGTAACTGACCTTGGCCTACAGGTATTATGGTTAGGGGTTGGGGCTTTGGTCATTTTTATTGTTCTGTTCTTCACTATGGGTGAAGGGAATTGTTGGTGATGCAGGAGTGCTCCAGGAAGATGGGCCCATGTTTATTTTTGCTATGGGTCAAGCACCACAGTATGTTGGTATCATTACTGGTCAACAAGACTTGTGTAGCTATTTGTGAATATGTTTTATATGAAATTCTATATGTACCTTAGTAGCTCCATACATTGTCACCTTTGGATAAGGACGGGCTCCAGCAGCAGAAGAGAGGTTTATGATCACACCTTTTTTCCTATGAAGAAAGAGAGCACAATGCCAGTCAGTATCCAATCAGCTTCACAACTACAGGTGTAATCCATATTCTTCTACATGACATGAGCATCAACCCAAAACTCTACTGTCTACATGTCCAAGACCACTAGCCAATAATATAATCATCTACATGTCCCCACCTCAAGCCAATAATATCATCATCTACATGTCCCCACTTCAAGCCAATAATATCATCATCTAAATGTCCCCACCTCAAGCCAATAATATCATCATCTACATGTCCCCACCTCAAGCCAATAATATCATCATCTACATGTCCAAGACCACAAGCCAATAATATCATCAGCTACATGTCCCCACCTCAAGCCAATAATATCATCATCTACATGTCCCCACTTCAAGCCAATAATATCATAATCTACATGTCCCCACCTCAAGCCAATAATATCATCATCTACATGTCCCCACCTCAAGCCAATAATATGGTCATCTACATGTCCCCACCTCAAGCCAATAATATGGTCATCTACATGTCCCCACCTCAAGCCAATAATATTGTCATCTACATGTCCAAGACCACAAGCCAATAATATCATCATCTACATGTCCCCACCTAAAACCATAATATCGTCATCTACATGTCCCCACCTCAAGTCAATAATATCGTCATCTACATGTCCCCAACTCAAGCCAATAATATCATCTACATGTCCCCACCTGAAGCCAATAATATAATCATCTACATGTCCCCACCTCAAGACAATAATATCATCTACATGTCTCTACCTCAAGCCAATAATATCATCATCTACATGTCTCCACCTCAAGCCAATAATATCATCATTTACATGTCCCCCACCTCAAGCCAATAATATTGTCATCTACATGTCCCCACCTGAAACCAATAATATCATCATCTACATGTCTATAACTAAGGCCAATAATATCATCATCTACATGTCCCCACCTCAAGCCAATAATATCATCATCTATATATCCCCACTTCAAGCCAATAATATCATCATCTACATGTCCCCACCTCAAGCCAATAATATCATCATCTACATGTCCCCACCTCAAGCCAATAATATGGTCATCTACATGTCCCCACCTCAAGCCAATAATATTGTCATCTACATGTCCAAGACCACAAGCCAATAATATCATCATCTACATGTCCCCACCTGAAACCATAATATCGTCCTCTACATGTCCCCACCTCAAGTCAATAATATCGTCATCTACATGTCCCCACCTGAAGCCAATAATATAATCATCTACATGTCCCCACCTCAAGCCAATAATATCGTCATCTACATGTCCCCACCTCAAGACAATAATATCATCATCTACATGTCTCTACCTCAAGCCAATAATATCGTCATCTACATGTCCCCACCTCAAGACAATAATATCATCATCTACATGTCCCCACTTCAAGCGAATAATATCATCATCTACATGTCCCCACCTCAAACCAATAATATCATCATCTACATGTCCCCACCTCAAGCCAATAATATGGTCATCTACATGTCCCCACCTCAAGCCAATAATATCGTCATCTACATTTCCAAGACCACAAGCCAATAATATCATCATCTACATGTCCCCACCTCAAGCCAATAATATCATCATCTACATGTCCCCACTTCAAGCCAATAATATCATCATCTACATGTCCCCACCTCAAGCCAATAATATGGTCATCTACATGTCCCCACCTCAAGCCAATAATATGGTCATCTACATGTCCCCACCTCAAGCCAATAATATTGTCATCTACATGTCCAAGACCACAAGCCAATAATATCATCATCTACATGTCCCCACCTCAAGCCAATAATATCGTCATCTACATGTCCCCACCTCAAGCCAATAATATTGTCATCTACATGTCCCCAACTCAAGCCAATAATATCATCATCTACATGTCCACACCTCAAGCTATAAACAGCATCATGTATACGTCCTACATTTAAGCAGTAAACACTGTCTAAATGTTCCCCTCTCAAGCTAATAACATCATTGTCTACAAATCCACAACTCAAGCTAAAACCGGTATTTTCTACACATCCTCAACTTAAGCCAGAAACATTACATGTACAAGGCCTCACCTTCTGTTAGTCACACAACTGTCTACACTTCCCCTCCTCCAGCCAAAATCTCCACATCTACGTCATCAACTGAAGCCCAAAACACCAAGTCTACACCTCAACACATAGCTAAACATCAACACACCAATATACACACCTCAACACACATCTACATCTCTACCCACACACATGTACACCTACACCTCATTACACCTCTACACACACGTCAAAACACATTGGCAACTCATCACACCTCTATACACTTCAACACACAGATATACACCTGGTTACACCTATACACACACACACACACACACACACACACACACACACACACACACACACACATACACCTTGAAAAACATTTGCACTTCAACACCCCTTTACACAAACCTCTACACAGATCTCAACACACATATATGCCTCATTACACCTCTAAACACACATCTTCGTCTATACACAAACCGCAAGACACATCCCCACCTAAAATTTGTGGTAACAGTTTCCAAGTTTTTTGTCAACAAATTTGGAAAGAGATGAGAAAAGTGGGTGTGGTCTTCAACAGGCAGTAGCGGCGGACTACTGGTCCATCTCAAACGGTGCAAGCCAACAAAATGGAGACTACATTTTTGTAGATTTGCGCCAAAATTTGCACCATCTCTACCTATTCTACTTCATCAATGTGGCCTAATTTACATCTCCTTACCCACGTTTCTTATCACTTTCGCAGCAGGTGAATTGGACACTTACTGCCATAACCTTAAAGGGGTTCTCCACTTTGGACAGTTTCTACTTGTTACAAGGATCCCCTGACAATAAGCAGATCACAAAATGTCCCCCTCCTGGGGTCTCCAGAGATCAGCTGTTATCTGTAGGGAAACTTGGAAGTAAGTGTACAATTTCCCTGTAGTGCCCCCATAGGGGAAGTTAAGCATTACACAGTGGTTATTCACATTAAAGGGAATGTGTCGCTAAAAATTTATTTTTTTCAGTTAAACAATTAGTATATAAGTGATTACACGTTATTTAGATTTTTTCACAAGTCAGGAAATATTATAAATTAGATTCTAATTTATAACATTTCCATGTGCTGGCCACTAGAGGGAGCAGTTCCCAAAATTGCAGCATAGTCACTGTGGTAAAGCAACCTCATTGATTTATGCTGCAAATTTGGGGTGGACACACTCTCCTCTAGTGTCCTCACACAATCCCCCCTCCCTTCTTCTGGCTAGTGCCAGGTGAGGGAGGGGTTTGAATGTCTTCAAACCTCCTACACTGTGCCATTTTCTGAGCGACTGCAAAGTGGTAGGAGGTTCTACAGCGAGCAGCGGTTCTACAGTGAGAACATATGGACGGAAGCCGGGGCCGGAAGTTGTAATCTTACTGTCCGGCAGCGGCTTCTGTTCCACATGAAAATGGCTCCGTATTTCGCTCTACGAACGAGCTTCGTTCTGGTCTGTGTGGGAACTGCACATGCGCAGTTCACACACAGACGGCGCATGCTTCTAAGAATGGAACGGCTCCCGTTCGCATTCTCTATGGGGTTGTATGTGCCGTATAGCATCTCTGTAAATGTTGTTAATCGCCACATACAGAAATGAAAAAAAAAAAAGTGGCAGCCCCCATAGAGAAGTAAAAGTATGAATACATTAAAAAGTAGAAAGTCACAACACTAAGAAATACAATTTTTGTTTACATTATATAAAAAGCAATATAATAATAATAATAATAATAATAATCATGACACCTTCCCTTTAATGACACATCATCTGAATCTCTCAGTAGGGCAGACTCAGACTTTGAGCCTGTAACTTCAAGTGACCATATCTCAATCTACAGGTAAAATACTTCGCTTTGGTTTCACAGTTTTTATGTACCCGCCCCCCTGCTCTTTGTACCTCTGAACCATTTTAGGGAGCACAATCTTGGTCATCTGAAAAACACAAGCATGTAAGATCATAACTAAAGTTTCTTTGTGACTTAGCAGAAGGATGACTAGACACATATCTCTCTTCTATCTGTATCACCCTGCAGGAGGAGGAGTAGACTCATAGCTCTCTTCTATATATATCACCCTGCAGGAGGAGGAGTAGACTCATAGCTCTCTTCTATATGTATCACCCTGCAGGAGGAGGAGTAGTCTCATAGCTCTCTTCTGTATGTATCACCCTGCAGGAGGAGGAGTAGTCTCATAGCTCTCTTCTATATGTATCACCCTGCAGGAGGAGGAGTAATCTCATAGCTCTCTTCTATATATATCACCCTGCAGGAGAAGGAGTAGACTCATAGCTCTCTTCTATATGTATCACCCTGCAGGAGGAGGAGTAGACTCATAGCTCTCTTCTATATGTATCACCCTGCAGGAGGAGGAGTAGACTCATAGCTCTCTTCTACATATATCACCCAGCAGGAGGAGGAGTAGACTCATAGCTCTCTTCTATATATATCACCCTGCAGGAGGAGGAGTAGACTCATAGCTCTCTTCTATATGTATCACCCTGCAGGAGGAGGAGTAGACTCATAGCTCTCTTCTATATATATCACCCTGCAGGAGGAGGAGTAGACTCATAGCTCTCTTCTATATATATCACCCTGCAGGAGGAGGAGTAGACTCATAGCTCTCTTCTACATATATCACCCAGCAGGAGGAGGAGGAGTCTCATAGCTCTCTACTATATGTATCACCCTGCAGGAGGAGGAGTAGACTCATAGCTCTCTTCTATATATATCACCCTGCAGGAGGAGGAGTAGTCTCATAGCTCTCTTCTATATGTATCACCCTGCAGGAGGAGGAGTAGTCTCATAGATCTCTTCTATATATATATATATATCACCCTGCAGGAGGAGGAGTAGACTCATAGCTCTCTTCTATATATATCTCCCTGCAGGAGGAGGAGTAGACTCATAGCTCTCTTCTATATGTATCACCCTGCAGGAGGAGGAGTAGACTCATAGCTCTCTTCTATATATATTTATGTATCACCCTGCAGGAGGAGGAGTAGACTCATAGCTCTCTTCTATATGTATCACCCTGCAGGAGGAGGAGTAGACTCATAGCTCTCTTTTGTCTATATCACCCTGCAGGAGGAGGAGTAGATTCATAGCTCTCTTCTATTTGTATCACCCTGCAGGAGGAGGAGTAGACTCATAGCTCTCTTCTATATATATCACCCTGCAGGAGGAGGAGTAGAGTCTTAGCTCTCTTCTATATGTATCACCCTGCACGAGGAGGAGTAGACTCATAGCTCTCTTCTATATCTAACCACCCTGCAGGAGGAGGAGTAGTGTAATGTCCGTGGCTGCGGGCTGTCAGCTCCAGTCCCCACCTGACATCCGCAGAAAGAAGTCGGCAAGCGCTGGCCACAGCCTTCTCCTCAGAAGACGCCAGCGCTCGTGTCCAGTCACCGCAGCCGGATCGTTAGCGCGCGCATGCTCGTGCCCGCTCTTAAAGGGGCAGTGCGCGCACCAGACCTTTTGACGAACTTTGACCCGTGAGTACCCTGGACTATAAGAGTGGTCCAGCACCCTGCTTCAATGCCTGAGCGTTGTTGTTGTTCCCTAGTTTGTCTATGTGATGGCCTCCTAGTGTGTTACCTGTTCCTGTACCTGTTCCAGTTCCTATTCCTGTCCCTAGCTTTCCATATCACCCTGGTCGAGCACTGGGCTGTGCCAAAGTCGTGTCATGCAGTATCCACGTCTGACCTTCTTCACTTCGCCTGACGTCTACCTGCTGCCTAGTCCTAGCCGAGCCGGCCTTGCTGCTGTCTGAGCGGCCACAGGTACCTATACGAACTATAGACCTTCACCTGCGCCCAGTTGGCCAGCTGCCTTACCGCCAAGGCGGTACGGCCCAGTGGGTCCACAGACCCTTCGTGACAGTACGCACAGGCCATGGACCCCGCTGGCCGATTCAAGACCATGACGACGTCACAGGAGATGCGAGCAGATATGCTAGACCTCCGGTCTCAACAGGACCAACTCCTCCAGGCGTTGAACATTCTTGCACGTTGGCAGGAGGCACAAACTGCTGTTCCTCCTACTACACCTCTTGGCAGTGTTGACCCGCGTGTTTCTTTGCCACTTCCTGACTGCTATGATGGAGAAGCAAGTACCTGCCGTGGATTTCTTAATCAATGCCAGATTCACTTCAGCCTGTATAGTAGACATTGTCGTCTGATGGCGCAAGGGTCGCTTTCATCATTTCTCTCCTCACCGGCAAGGCTCTTGCATGGGCGAACCCTAGCTGGGAGAGACCCGTAACTTCCAAGCCTTTCTCCATACTTTTCGCATGGTGTTTAAGGAGCCTGGACGAGTCTCATCTGCAGCGGCATCTTTGATTAACCTATGCCAAGGAGACACCTCCGTGAGTGAGTACGCCATCCACTTCCGCACCGTGGCGGGAACACTGTTATGGAACAATGAGGCCCTGGTGGCTGTATTCTGGCATGGACTGGCTTCTAGAATTAAGGACGAATTTGCCGCCCAAGATTTGCCATCTACCCTGGACGACCTCATCCTTCTGTCTGCCCGGATTAATATACGGATCCGAGAACGCCTCCAAGAGGTTCGACGGGAGGGAGCCCTTCCCAGTTTGGCTCCTACTTTGCAGCAACCCCTGCTGTCCTCAAATGTCGATCCTCCTAAAGAGTCTGTGATAATGGACCAGTGTAAGTTATCCACCTAGGAGAGGCAACACAGACGCACATCTGGACTCTGTCTTTATTGCGGCCTCGGTGGCCATCTTGTGTGCATGTGTCCCCAAAGATCCCAAAACCTAGGGTTGCTAGGAGTGACAACCTTGGGTAAGAATGGACTTCCATCTAGTTTGTCCACACCTGTGACCATAGTGTCTGGCAAGAAGACGCATCAGGTTTCTGCGTATCTAGACTCTGGATCCGCTGCTAATTTCATTCGTAGAGACCTAGTGGATCTTCTGCAATTACCCACCACCCCTCTGGAGAACCCATTGACAGTTGCTTCGGTGAATGGGCTACATCTGCCAGACCCAGTTATAGCTGTGACCAAGCCGCTGAGGCTCCAAGTGGAAGCCCTTCACTCCGAATTTCTGCCTTTCTATGTGCTACCCAAAGCTGTTAACCCTGTGTTGCTGGATCTGCCTTGGCTCCGACTGCATGCCCCAGTCCTGGACTGGAATTCTGGAGAGGTTCTCCAGTGGGGTTCTGAGTATCAAGGATGTTGACCAGTTCAGATTTGGTCGGCTCAGCCTTCGCTACCTCGGTCATTGGCAGGATTGCCGAGTCATTATGCTGCATTTTCGGACGTCTTCAGCAAGAGGGAGGCGGAGACATTGCCTCCACATCGGGCATATGACTGTCCTATCGAGCGGATTCCTGGTGCATCCCTTCCCCGTAGTAGGGTATATCCTCTCTCCTTGCCAGAGACTACGTCCATGTCTGCCTATGTGAAAGAGAACTTGGAGAGGGGCTTCATACAGAAGTCTTGCTCCCCGGCAGGAGCTGGGTACTTCTTTGTCAAAAAGAAAGATGGCTCTCTTCGTCCTGGTATCGACTACAGAGGTCTCAACCAGATCACGGTGAAGAATAAATATCCGTTGCCACTGATCTTTGAACTGTTTGATCGTATAGGTGGTGGCAGGATTTTTTTCTAAACTAGACCTGCCTAGTCCGGATTCGCCAGGGTGATGAATGGAAGACTGCATTTAACACCCGTGATGGACACTATGAGCATCTAGTAATGCCCTTCGGCCTGTGTAATGCTCCCGAGGTCTTCCAGGAGTTTGTGAATTACATTTTCCGTGACCTCTATGTTTGTGTAGTAGTCTACCTTGATGACATCTTGATTTTTTTCTCCAGATCCTATAACGCACCAGAGACATGTCCGTCAAGTTCTGCTATGGTTAATGGAGAATCGTCTGTATGCCAAGCTGGAGAAGTGCATGTTTGATAAAAGATTCTCTACCCTTCCTGGGCTACATCGTCTCGAATCGAGGTCTCCAGATGGATCCTGAGGAGGTAAAGTCTGTTCTGGAATGGCCACGTCCTCAAGGCTTGAGGGCCATACAGCGCTTTCTGGGATTCGCTAATTTTTACAGGCAGTTTATTCCAAAATTCTCCTCACTGACTGCTCCCATCTCTAACCTTACTAAGAAGGGTATGAACGCCAAGGTGTGGACTGCCGAGGCAGAGTCCGCATTTAATAGCCTGAAGAGTGCCTTCACGTCAGCCTCTATCCTCCATCATCCGGATGTCTCCCTGCAGTTCTCGTTGGAGGTGGACGCATCCTCTGTCGGTGCTGGTGCACTCCTGTTCCAGAGAGGTCCCAAGGGCAAGTCAAGGGTATGTGGATATTTTTCTAAGCTCTTCTCTTCTGCAGAACGCAACTACTCGATCGGGGGGGAGTTACTGGCCATCAAATTGGCCCTGGATGAATGGAGACATCTACTAGAGGGCGCAGCTCATCCGATCCTGATTTTTCCAGACCACAAGAATCTGACCTACCTCCAGACGGGCCAATGACTGAACCCTTGTCAGGCCAGGTGGTCACTGTTCTTTACAAGGTTCCAGTTTGAGCTCCATTATCGCCCGGTCGACAAGAATGTGAGGGCCGATGCCTTGTCCAGGTCTTTCGAGACGGAAGACACCATAGAGAGTCCACAGAACATTATTGATTGATCTTGCATTGTCTCTGTCAATCCCCTGCAAGTTGGGGACATTCCTCCAGGGAGGACTTTTGTGCGCCTGGCTGATCGTGGAAGAATCCTCCGCTGGGGACACTCCTCTAGACTGGCAGGTCACGCGGGGGTCCGTAAGACCCGGGATCTGATTGCTCGTCATTTCTGGTGGCCCACGCTGCCCAAGGATAATATGGACTTAGTTTCTTCCTGTTCTGTATGTGCAGCCAACAAGGCCGCTCACTCCAGACCTGCTGGTCTGCTCGAGCCATTGCTTGTGCCCAATGCTCCCTGGCAGCATAAAGCCATGGACTTTATTACGGATCTGCCTCGCTCTGCTGGATGCAGTGCTGTCTGGGTGGTGGTGGACCGATTTTCAAAGATGGCCCACTTCGTTCCTCTGACCGGTCTTCCTTCTGCTCCTCAGCTGGCCAAGCTGTTCATCCACCACATCTTCCGCCTGCACGGCTTGCCGCAGCATATTGTGTCTGATCGGGGGGTTCAGTTTACCTTGAAGTTCTGGAGAGCCCTCTGCAGACTCCTCAGAGTGAAATTGGACTTTTCATGAGCCTACCATCCTCAGTCCAATGATCAGGTCGAAAGGATCAATCAGATCTTGGAGAACTACCTACGCCACTTCATTTCAAAGCAGCATGATGACTGGGTGCAGTTGCTCCCATGGGCAGAATTCCCCTGCAATAATCACACCAGCGAGTCTACAAGGAATACACGGTCCTTCATTGTCTACGGCCAGCACCCACAAATTCCTCTCCCGGTGCCCGATTCTTCCAAGGTTCCAGCGGCTTACTCCACCTTTAGAGACTTCCTACAGATCTGGCATTAAACTCCATCCTGATGGCAGTCGACCGCATGAAACGGAAGTCTGACACAAGGAGAAGAGAACCTCCTCAGTTTCTTCCTGGCACGAGGGTCTGGCTGTCTTCCAGGAATATCCAGCTAAGGGTGCCATCATGCAAATTTGCTCCCAGGTTCCTCGGACCCTTCGAGATCCTGCAGTAGATCAACCCTGTCGCCTATAAGCTTCGGCTGCCTTCTACCCTCAAGATCCCCAACTCCTTCCATGTGTCCCTCATGAGGCTGGTGGTCCTGAACCGCTAGACTAAGACTCCTAGCCTTGTGGTTGCCTCCAGCGGGCCTTCAGACACATTTGACATTTGAGGTTCAAGAGATCCTGGACACCAAAAAAGTGTGAGGAAAGACCTTTTATTTGATGGATTGGAGAGGGTTTGGTCCTGAAGAGAGTTCCTGGGAGCCAGAGGAGAACCTCAATGCTCCTGCTTTTCTGAAGAAGTTTCTCTCTCGCTCTGGTCCCAAGAGGAGGGATACTGCAATGTCTGTGGCTGCGGGATGTCAGCTCCGGTCCACTCCCGACAGCCGCAGCCATGAGTCGGCAAGCGCTGGCCCCAGCCTCCTCCTCAGGAGACGCCAGCGCTCGCGTCCACTCCACTCACCTCAGCCAGATCCCATAGGTTGTGCGCGCGCATGCTCGTGCCCGCTCAGAAAGTGGCAGCGCGCACACTGGACCTTTTTACAAACTTTGACCCGTGAGTACCCTGGACTATAAGAGGGGTCCCTGCTTTAATGCCTGAGCATTGTTGTTGTTCCCTCGTTTGTCTAAGTGATGGCCTCCTAGTGTGTTACATGTACCTGTTCCAGTTCCTGTTCCTGTCCCTAGCATTCCATACCCCCTGGTCGAGCACTGTGCTGTGCCAAAGTCGTGTCGTGCTGCATCCACGTCTGGCCTGCTTCGCCTGACGTCTACCTGCTGCCTAGTCCTAGCCGAGCCGGCCTTGCTGCTGTCTGAGCTGCCACAGGTACCTATACAAACTATAGACATTCACCTGTGCCCTGTTGGCCAGCTGCCTTACCGCCAAGGCTGTACGGCCCAATGGGTCCACAGACCCTTCATAACAAGTAGACTCATAGCTCTCTTCTCTCTGTATCACCCTGCAGGAGGAAGAGGAGTAGACTCATAGCTCTCTTTTATATGTATAACCCTGCAGGAGGAGGAGTAGACTCATAGCTCTCTTCTATATGTATCACCCTGCAGGAGGAGGTGTAGACTCATAGCTTTCTTCTATATATATCACCCTGCAGGAGGAGGAGTAGACTCATAGCTCTCTTCTATATGTATCACCTTGCAGGAGGAGGAGTAGACTCATAGCTCTCTTGTAATGATGGGGGTAGGGAAACGGACAAGTGAGCCCTAATCTACCCGCCACTCTGTCCCTGCCTACTTGCAACGACCCGCCCTAGGCGACGGGGTACAACTGGGCGGCGGTGCCTACGCTCAGTAAGTGCACGAGACAAACAGACAAGGGTACACAAAGCTAAGGGAAATGGGGCAGTTGCCCACGGCAACACCATGAGCAACAAGAGTGGTGAACGAGCCGAGTCAAACCAGGAGTGAACGAGGTAACAAACGCAGAGCAGGAGAGTAGTCAGTAAGCCAGGGTCAGTATGGAGCAGGATCAAATAGTCAGAAGCTGTAGGTGGGCCAGGAAACCACACGAGAAGAATCACAGGCAAAGGAGGAACAGGAAAGGCAGGTATAAATAGACAGAGGGCGGGAGCTAGCTCCGTCTGGCCAGGCTGCGATAGGCTCTCCCGCTCCTAAGCCTGCCATCCTGAGTGGTGGAAGATGGAGTCAGTCTCAGAGACATAGACTCAGGAGCAGACTGATTACCTATGGGCGTATACACAGAAGTTGTGCCTGGCAGATCCTTTACATCTCTTCTATATTTATCACCCTGCAGGAGGAGGAGTAGACTCATAGCTCTCTTCCATATGTATCACCTTGCAGGAGGAGGAGCAGACTCATAGCTCTTCTTAAAGTCTGTCCTGGAATGGCCACATCCTCAAGGCCTAAGGGCCATACAGCGGTTCCTGGGTTTCGCCAATTTCTACCGCCAGTTTATTCCGAACTTTTCTTCTCTGACGGCCCCCATCTCTACCCTTACCAAGAAGGGTGCGAACGCCAAGGTATGGACTCCAGAGGCAGAGTCCACATTCATTAGCCTCAAGAAAGCCTTCATTTCAGCTTCGATCCTCCATCACCCTGACGTATCTCGGCAGTTCTCACTGGAAGTGGACGCTTCCTCTGTTGGTACTGGCGCACTTCTGTTCCAGAGGAGCTCCAAAGGAAAGGCAGTAGTATGTGGCTACTACTCAAGACTGTTTTCCTCTGCTGAGCGCAATTATTCCATTGGAGATCGGGAGCTACTGGCTATCAAATTGGCTCTGGAGGAGTGGAGACATCTTCTGGAGGGTGCTGCTCACCCCATCCTGATCTTCACCGACCACAAGAATCTCACTTACCTTCAGTCCGCTCAAAGACTGAATCCTCGTCAAGCCAGGTGGTCACTGTTCTTCACCCTTTTCCAATTTCTGCTCCACTACCGTCCCGCTGACAAGAACGTGAGGGCCGATGCCCTGTCCAGATCATTTGAAACGGAAGACACGGTGCAGTCCCTTCAGACGATCATAGACCCATCCTGCGTTGTCACCGCCAATCCTCTGCAGCTTAGAAATATCCCTCCGGGGAGAACTTTTGTTCGCTTGGCAGACAAAAAAATAATTCTCCGCTGGGGACACAGTTCTAAACTGGCTGGGCACGCCGGTGTCCGTAAAACCCAAGACCTGATCGCTCGTCACTTCTTGTGGCCCACGCTACCTAAGGATGTTCTGGACTTTGTCTCTGCTTGCACGGTGTGTGCCTCTAACAAAGTAACTCACAGCAAGCCTGCCGGCCTGCTTCAACCTCTGCCTGTACCCAGTGCCCCCTGGCAGCACATCGCTATGGACTTCGTCACGGACCTTCCTCTCTCAGCAGGATGCAACACCATCTGGGTGGTGGTGGACCGGTTCTCTAAGATGGCACATTTTATCCCGCTGACCGGCCTACCCTCTGCTCCTCGACTGGCAAGTTTCTTCATTCAGCACATCTTCCGCTTGCATGGCTTGCCTCTTCACATTGTGTCCGACCGGGGGGTTCAGTTTACCTCCAAGTTCTGGAAAGCCCTCTGTAAACTCCTGGATGTGAGTTTGTACTTCTCCTCTGCCTATCACCCCCAGTCCAATGGGCAAGTTGAGAGGATCAACCAGATCATGGAAAATTATCTCCGCCACTTCATCTCTTCACAGCACGATAACTGGGTACAGCTTCTTCCATGGGCCGAGTTTTCATATAATAACCACACAAGTGAGTCCACCACTTCCACTCCGTTTCACATCGTGTACAGTCAACATCCCAGAGTTCCTCTTCCAGTGTCGACTTCATGTCAGGTACCCGCTGCTGACTCTGCATATGGGGACTTCCTGCAAATCTGGCAACAGACCCGGTCCTCTATTTTGCTGCCGGTAGATCGCATGAAGCGTAAGGCAGATACCAAGAGAAGAGAGCCGCCTCAGTAGCTTCCTGGGACTAAAGTCTGGCTGTCCTCTCGGAACATTCGCTTGAGGGTGCCTTCATACAAGTTTGCTCCCAGGTTCCTTGGTCCTTTCGAGATCCTGCAACAAATTAACCCTGTTTCCTATAAGCTGCGGCTGCCTCCTACCCTCAGAATCCCTAACTCCTTCCATGTGTCCCTCCTGAAACCAGTGGTCCTGAACCGCTACAGCAAGACCTCTAGTTCCACAGTTGCTCCCAGCGGCCCTTCTGATGTATTCGAGGTAAAGAAGATCCTGGACCGCAAGAGGGTAGGAGGAAGGACTTTCTATTTGGTGGACTGGAGAGGGTTTGGTCCTGAGGAGAGGTCCTGGGAGCCAGAAGAGAACCTCAGCGCCCCTACTCTTATTAAAAAGTTCCTCTCTCACTCTGGCCCCAAGAAGAGGGGGCGTAAGAGGGGGGATACTGTAGCGCCCATGGCCGCGGGCCGTCGGGTTTACTCACCTCCCGACGCCCGCAGCCATGGATCTGTGAGCGCTGGCCTCCGTCTCCCTCCTAGGAGATGCCAGCGCTCACTTCAGCTCCGTCCGGCTGGGTCCCGTAGGGTGCGCACGCGCGCTCACGCCCGGCCTTAAAGGGCCAGCGCGCGCAATTAGGAAATCATCATCATCAACTGCCACGATTTCCTGGTCTATAAGAAGGCCCCTGGCCTTCTAATCCTTGCATGAGCGTTGTTAGTCTTTCCCAGTCTGTCTCGCAAATGGTCCCTTAGTGTCTCCCGTTCCAGCTGTTACCCGTGCCCTGTTACCGTTCCTGTATTCCGTATTGTTCCTGTGCCTACCCGCGTTCAAGTGTCTTCTGCCACGTCAAGTGCCATCTGTCACGTCAAGTGCCATCTGCCACGTCAAGTGTCTTCTGCCACGCCAAGTGCCATCTGCCACGTCAAGTGCCATCTGCCACGTCAAGTACCATCTTCCACGTCAAGCGCCATCTGCCACGTCAAGTGCCATCTGCCACGTCAAGTGTCTACCGCTCATCGGATACTGCCCGCCACATCTGGCGCCACTTGCCGCACCTGCCTCCATCCGTGCTGAGGCCACAGCCACCGTCCGGACTATTTCAGGTACCTAAACATTACTGTCTGCCATTTTACTTTCGCATAGACTGTGACCTGGTCAGCTGCCTCCCCGCTACGGCGGAGCGGCCTAGTGGGTCCACAAACCCAGTGTCCGTGACATCTACTATATGTATCACCCTTCAGGAGGAGAAGTAGACTAATAGCTCTCTTCTGTATGTATCACCCTGCAGGAGGAGGAGTAGACTCATAGCTCTCTTCTATATGTATCACCCTGCAGGAGGAGGAGTAGACTCATAGCTCTCTTCTATATATATATCACCCTGCAGGAGGAGGAGTAGACTCATAGCTCTCTTCTATATGTATCACCCTGCAGGAGGAGGAGTAGTCTCATAGCTCTCTTCTATATGTATCACCCTGCAGGAGGAGGAGTAGTCTCATAGCTCTCTTCTATATGAATCACCCTGCAGGAGGAGGAGTAGTCTCATAGCTCTCTTCTATATATATATCACCCTGCAGGAGGAGGAGTAGTCTCATAGCTCTCTTCTGTATGTATCACCCTGCAGGAGGAGGAGTAGACTCATAGCTCTCTTCTATATATATCACACTGCAGGAGGAGGAGTAGTCTCATAGCTCTCTTCTATATGTATCACCCTGCAGGAGTAGGAGTAGTCTCATAGTTCTCTTCTATATATATCACCCTGCAGGAGGAGGAGTAGACTCATAGCTCTCTTCTGTATGCATCACCCTGCAGGAGGAGGAGTAGACTCATAGCTCTCTTCTATATATATATATCACCCTGCAGGAGGAGGAGTAGTAGACTCATAGCTCTCTTCTGTATGCATCACCCTGCAGGAGGAGGAGTAGTCACATAGCTCTCTTCTATATATAACACCCTGCAGTAGGAGGGGACTCCTAGCTCTCTTCTGTATATATCACCGTGCAGAAGTAGGAGTAGACTCATAGCTCTCTTCTATATGTTTCACCCTGCAGGAGGAGTAGACTTATAGATCACTTCTGTATATATCACCCTGCAGGAGGAGGAGTAGGCTCATAGCTCTCTTCTATATGTATCACCCTGCAGGAGGCGTAGACTTATAGATCACTTCTATATATATCACCCTGCAGGAGGAGGAGTAGACTCATAGCTCTCTTCTATATTTATCACCCTGCAGTAGGAGGAGTAGACTCATAGATCTCTTCTATCTATATCACCCTGCAGGAGGAGGAGAAGTCTCAGAGCTCTCTTCTATATATATCACCCTCCAGGAGGAGGAGTAGACTCATAGTTCTCTTCTATATGTATCACCCTGCAGGAGGAGGAGTAGACTCATAGCTCTTTTCTATATGTATCACCCTGCAGGAGGAGGAGTAGTCTCATAGCTCTCTTCTATATATATCACCCTGCATGAGGAGGAGTAGACTCATAGCTATCTTCTGTATGTATCACCCTGCAGGAGGAGGAGTAGTCTCATAGCTCTCTTCTATATATATCACTCTGCAGGAGGAGGAGTAGACTCATAGCTCTCTTCTATATGTATCACCCTGTAGGAGGAGGAGTAGTCTCATAGCTCTCTTCTATATGTATCACCCTGCAGGAGGAGGAGTAGACTCATAGTTCTCTTCTATATGTGTCACCCTGCAGGAGGAGGAGTAGTCTCATAGCTCTCTTCTATATGTATCACCCTGCAGGAGGAGGAGTAGTCTCATAGCTCTCTTCTATATGTATCACCCTGCAGGAGGAGGGGTAGACTTATAGCTCTCTTCTATATATATCACCCTGTAGGAGGAGGAGTAGACTCATAGCTCTCTTCTATCTGTATCACCCTGCAGGAGGAGGAGTAGTCTCATAGCTCTCTTCTATATATATATCACCCTGCAGGAGGAGGAGTAGACTCATAGCTCTCTTCTATATATATATCACCCTGCAGGAGGAGGAGTAGTCTCATAGCTCTCTTCTATATATATATATATCACTCTGCAGGAGGAGGAGTAGACTCATAGCTTTCTTCTATATCACCCTGCAGGAGGAGGAGTAGACTCATAGCTCTCTTCTATCTGTATCACCCTGCAGGAGGAGGAGTAGACTCATAGCTCTCTTCTATATATATATCACCCTGCAGGAGGAGGAGTAGACTTATAGCTCTCTTCTATATATATCACCCTGCAGGAGGAGGAGTAGACTCATAGCTCTCTTCTATATATATATCACCCTGCAGGAGGAGGAGTAGTCTCATAGCTCTCTTCTATATATATATATATCACTCTGCAGGAGGAGGAGTAGACTCATAGCTTTCTTCTATATCACCCTGCAGGAGGAGGAGTAGACTCATAGCTCTCTTCTATCTGTATCACCCTGCAGGAGGAGGAGTAGACTCATAGCTCTCTTCTATATATATATCACCCTGCAGGAGGAGGAGTAGACTCATAGCTCTCTTCTATATATATATCACCCTGCAGGAGGAGGAGTAGTCTCATAGCTCTCTTCTATATATATATATATCACTCTGCAGGAGGAGGAGTAGACTCATAGCTCTCTTCTATATATGTATCACCCTGCAGGAGGAGGAGTAGACTCATAGCTCTCTTCTATATATATATATATATCACCCTGCAGGAGGAGGAGTAGACTCATAGCTCTCTTCTGTATGCATCACCCTGCAGGAGGAGGAGTAGACTCATAGGTCTCTTCTATATATATATATATCACCCTGCAGGAGGAGGAGTAGTAGACTCATAGCTCTCTTCTGTATGCATCACCCTGCAGGAGGAGGAGTAGTCTCATAGCTCTCTTCTATATATAACACCCTGCAGTAGGAGGGGACTCCTAGCTCTCTTCTGTATATATCACCGTGCAGAAGTAGGAGTAGACTCATAGCTCTCTTCTATATGTATCACCCTGCAGGAGGAGTAGACTTATAGATCACTTCTGTATATATCACCCTGCAGGAGGAGGAGTAGGCTCATAGCTCTCTTCTATATGTATCACCCTGCAGGAGGCGTAGACTTATAGATCACTTCTATATATATCACCCTGCAGGAGGAGGAGTAGACTCATAGCTCTCTTCTATATTTATCACCCTGCAGTAGGAGGAGTAGACTCATAGCTCTCTTCTATCTATATCACCCTGCAGGAGGAGGAGAAGTCTCAGAGCTCTCTTCTATATATATCACCCTCCAGGAGGAGGAGTAGACTCATAGTTCTCTTCTATATGTATCACCCTGCAGGAGGAGGAGTAGACTCATAGCTCTTTTCTATATGTATCACCCTGCAGGAGGAGGAGTAGTCTCATAGCTCTCTTCTATATATATCACCCTGCAGGAGGAGGAGTAGACTCATAGCTCTCTTCTGTATGTATCACCCTGCAGGAGGAGGAGTAGTCTCATAGCTCTCTTCTATATATATCACCCTGCAGGAGGAGGAGTAGACTCCTAGCTCTCTTCTATATATATCACTCTGCAGGAGGAGGAGTAGACTCATAGCTCTCTTCTATATATATCACCCTGCAGGAGGAGGAGTAGACTCATAGCTCTCTTCTATATATATCACCCTGCAGGAGGAGGAGTAGACTCATAGCTCTCTTCTATATGTATCACCCTGCAGGAGGAGGAGTAGACTCATAGCTCTCTTCTATATATATATCACCCTGCAGGAGGAGGAGTAGACTCATAGCTCTCTTCTATATATATATCACCCTGCAGGAGGAGGAGTAGTCTCATAGCTCTCTTCTATATATATATATATATCACCCTGCAGGAGGAGGAGTAGACTCATAGCTCTCTTCTGTATGCATCACCCTGCAGGAGGAGGAGTAGTCTCATAGCTCTCTTCTATATATATATATATATCACTCTGCAGGAGGAGGAGTAGACTCATAGCTCTCTTCTATATCACCCTGCAGGAGGAGGAGTAGACTCATAGCTCTCTTCTGTATGCATCACCCTGCAGGAGGAGGAGTAGTCTCATAGCTTTCTTCTATATATATATATATATATATATATCACTCTGCAGGAGGAGGAGTAGACTCATAGCTCTCTTCTATATCACCCTGCAGGAGGAGGTGTAGACTCATAGCTCTCTTCTATATATATATATCACCCTGCAGGAGGAGGAGTAGACTCATAGCTCTCTTCTGTATGCATCACCCTGCAGGTGGATGAGTAGACTCATAGGTCTCTTCAGTGGCGGATTATCATATGGGCGATTCGGGCGGCCGCCCGGGGCCCGAGGCTCCCAGGGGGCCCATGGCAGCCCGAACCGCACATTATCGTACAAAACTATTCAGCGCGCTAGCGCTGCTAATTTCCGAAGATGAGGAGGGGAGGAGCAGGGAATTGGCCGGGAAAGGGGTAGGACACGCCTCCCTGACAAGTGCGGGCGCCGCCATGAGTAACAGAACAGCGACGGACGGCTGTTCTGTTGCTCTAAAGCTGCAAGAGAAGACCCGGGCGGGCGTTCACCGGCGCTGAGGTTAGTCGGCTTATGCTCCTGCCCAACTGGTTCCCGACCGCTGGCTGTATTTTTACGGCCAGCGGTCAGGGACGGGTCCTTAAAACCCGAGCCATAGACTTTCTACGGCTCGGGTTTTAACTTGCTGCCCGCGCGATTCGGCAGCTGAATGTCGGGTCTCCGGCTGTCAGTGACTGCCGGGGACCCTGAGGAGAAGACAGAAGCAGCTTTCGCTGCTTCTGTCTTCTCCGATGTCTTCTTACACAGCGTTCAATGAACGCTGTTTATAGGAATAGAGACAGCAGCAGCGGCGCTGTCTCTATTCCTCCCGGTGATCATGTGACTGGTCACATGATCGCCGGGTGCCGTTACTGACAGACTGTTGCTGGGTCTTACTAGACCCAGCACAGCCCTATTAGTGACAATCGTCACTATGAGAGGGCTGATTTCCCCTGTAACTGGGGCTGCTGTGCAGCTCCAGTTACAGGGGAAAAGATGGTGTAAAAGAAAGAAAAAAAATATATAAAGTTCCCCAAAGGTCTTTTTTGACCTTTGAGGAACAGACCATAGTAATAAAAAATAATAAAGTAAAGTGCAAAAAAAAATTAAATAATAAATACACATAAAATACCCACCCCAAAAAAAACGTTCCCCCTCCCGCCAAACATTGTTGTAACGCTAGCGCTGACCCAATTACCCTAATATAGACATGTAATATATTAAAATTTACGGTAAACAATGACGATTACAAATAAAAGGTCTATTTTAGGGTAAAACTATGTTATTACCAAAAAAAATAGCTGAAACGTAAAAAAGCTTATTTTTTTTACTATTATTTTCAAACTTTATGAATAAAAATTCTAAAATAGCAAAAAAGTGTGCATAAAAACGATAAAAAAGGAAACCTGCATTGTCTACGGAAAAAAACGTTGCAAAAATCACGTCTTTTTTTTTTTCTTTTTATAAAAATGTGTGTTTGGTGCAACTTTGTAATTCCGTTTTATTAAAAAATATTTTCACTTTTTGAGATACAGCTGCTTTGTATCCTGTATCCGTCAGGTCAGCAGGACTGACGGGATCAGTGAAACGGGCCTTGCGCTAAATTATAATCTTAGATGTGATAGATTTGAGGTGGATCCTGCGTGTCACTGATCCTGTCAGTCCTGCTGACCTGACGGATACAGGATACAAAGCAGCTGTATCTCAAAAAGTGAAAATATTTTTTAATAAAATCAATCACACACATACTAATATATATATATAAAATTATGATAATGTTTTTAAATGTGTACATAACCTTGTGGCACTATATACAAGGGGGAGCGCTGTGTGCCACTATATACAAGGGGGATATATACAAGGGGAGTGCTGTGTGGCACTATATACAAGGGGGATATATACAAGGGGAGTGCTGTGTGGCACTATATACAAGGGGGAGCGCTGTGTGGCACTATATACAAGGGGGAGCGCTGTGTGGCACTATATACAAGGGGGAGCGCTGTGTGGCACTATATACAAGGGGGAGCGCTGTGTGGCACTATATACAAGGGGGAGCGCTGTGTGGCACTATATACAAGGGGGGGCTGTGTAGTGCTATCCACAGTGGTATGTGTGTGGCGCTCTTTATAGGGGGGCTTTTTGGTGCTATTTACAAGAGGGGGAGGGCTGTGTGGCGCTCTCTACAGGGGGCTGTATGGCACTAACTATATGGGGCTGTGTGTAACACTCTCTACGGGGGGATGTGTGATATATAGTGGGGGCTGTGTATGGCGATATCTATGGGGGTGTGTAATATCTACAGGGGCTGTGTGTGGCACTATGTACAGGGGGCTGTGTGTAGGTGGTGTTTTACAGTGTGTGGTATTATTATATTCAGGCGCGCAGTGTTTGGTGCTATTATATTTAGGGGCACAGTATGTGGCACCATGATAACTTTATTTTCGTTTATAGGTGTGGAAATGTTGGAAAAGTGAGGAGACGTCTGAGTGGCAAATTCTGCAGAAATGAGTCATGGCCGGGAGAAGTCGTCATGAGTGCTGGACCGGATGGAGAAGAAAAGAGGAAAAAACTACTAGAATCTGAGACGTCGTCACCTGTGAGTCACTAGATTTATAGAGAATCTGTCACCTCTCCTGACATGTTTATTATAGGAATCCTTGTATTTCACAAAAAGTCTGCAGTCCAGGACTGATAGACAATTCCCCTTGTCAGGAGGTTGTGTCCCTGCACAGTGTGATACTGTCAGTATGTAGGGACACCGCGCTGTGACAAGGGAAATCGTAACACTGTTAATGCTTGCCCAAAAAGGTAGTGTTAAAAATAGTTACGGCAGGGCGGCGGTGAGGAAGGGGGGCCCAAGTTTGGGTAACAGCCCAGGGCCCATGGTCTACTTAATCCGCCACTGGGTCTCTTCTATATATATATATCACCCTGCAGGAGGAGGAGTAGTAGACTCATAGCTCTCTTCTGTATGCATCACCCTGCAGGAGGAGGAGTAGTCTCATAGCTCTCTTCTATATATAACACCCTGCAGTAGGAGGGGACTCCTAGCTCTCTTCTGTATATATCACCGTGCAGAAGTAGGAGTAGACTCATAGCTCTCTTCTATATGTATCACCCTGCAGGAGGAGGAGTAGACTCATAGCTCTCTTCTATATATATCACCCTGCAGGAGGAGGAGTAGTCTCATAGCTCTCTTCTATATATATATATCACCCTGCAGGAGGAGGAGTAGACTCATAGCTCTCTTCTATATATATCACCCTGCAGGAGGAGGAGTAAATTCATAGCTCTTCTATATGTATCACCCTCAGGAGGAGGAGTAGTCTCATAGCTCTCTTCTATATGTATCACCCTGCAGGAGGAGGAGTAGACTCATAGCTCTCTTCTATATATATCACCCTGCAGGAGGAGGAGTAGACTCATAGTTCTCTTCTATATATATCACCCTGCAGGAGGAGGAGTAGACTCATAGCTCTCTTCTGTATATATCACCGTGCAGAAGTAGGAGTAGACTCATAGCTCTCTTCTATATGTATCACCCTGCAGGAGGAGTAGACTTATAGATCACTTCTGTATATATCACCCTGCAGGAGGAGGAGTAGGCTCATAGCTCTCTTCTATATGTATCACCCTGCAGGAGGCGTAGACTTATAGATCACTTCTATATATATCACCCTGCAGGAGGACGAGTAGACTCATAGCTCTCTTCTATATTTATCACCCTGCAGTAGGAGGAGTAGACTCATAGCTTTCTTCTATCTATATCACCCTGCATGAGGAGGAGAAGTCTCAGAGCTCTCTTCTATATATATCACCCTCCAGGAGGAGGAGTAGACTCATAGTTCTCTTCTATATGTATCACCCTGCAGGAGGAGGAGTAGACTCATAGCTCTTTTCTATATGTATCACCCTGCAGGAGGAAGAGTAGTCTCATAGCTCTCTTCTATATATATCACCCTGCAGGAGGAGGAGTAGACTCATAGCTCTCTTCTGTATGTATCACCCTGCAGGAGGAGGAGTAGTCTCATAGCTCTCTTCTATATATATCACCCTGCAGGAGGAGGAGTAGACTCATAGCTCTCTTCTATATATATCACTCTGCAGGAGGAGGAGTAGACTCATAGCTCTCTTCTATATGTATCACCCTGCAGGAGGAGGAGTAGTCTCATAGCTCTCTTCTATATATATCACCCTGCAGGAGGAGGAGTAGACTCATAGCTCTCTTCTATATATATCACCTTGCAGGAGGAGGAGTAGATTCATAGCTCTCTTCTATATGTATCATCCTGCAGGAGGAGGAGTAGTCTCATAGCTCTCTTCTATATATATATCACCCTGCAGGAGGAGGAGTAGACTCATAGCTCTCTTCTATATATATCACCCTGCAGGAGGAGGAGTAGATTCATAGCTCTTCTATATGTATCACCCTGCAGGAGGAGGAGTAGACTCATAGCTCTCTTCTATATATATCACCCTGCAGGAGGAGGAGTAGTCTCATAGCTCTCTTCTATATGTATCACCCTGCAGGAGGAGGAGTAGACTCATAGCTCTCTTCTATATATATCACCCTGCAGGAGGAGGAGTAGACTCATAGCTCTCTTCTATATATATCACCCTGCAGGAGGAGGAGTAGATTCATAGTTCTCTTCTATATGTATCATCCTGCAGGAGGAGGAGTAGACTCATAGCTCTCTTCTATATAGATCACCCTGCAGGAGGAGGAGTAGACTCATAGCTCTCTTCTATATATATCACCCTGCAGGAGGAGGAGTAGACTCATAGCTCTCTTCTATATATATCACCCTGCAAGAGGAGTAGACTCATAGCTCTCTTCTATATGTATCACCCTGCAGGAGGAGGAGTAGTCTCATAGCTCTCTTCTATATGTATCACCCTGCAGGAGGAGGAGTAGACTCAGCTCTCTTCTATATGTATCACCCTGCAGGAGGAGGAGTAGACTCATAGCTCTCTTCTATATATATCACCCTGCAAGAGGAGTAGACTCATAGCTCTCTTCTATATGTATCACCCTGCAGGAGGAGGAGTAGTCTCATAGCTCTCTTCTATATGTATCACCCTGCAGGAGGAGGAGTAGACTCATAGCTCTCTTCTGTATGTATCACCCTGCAGGAGGAGGAGTAGTCTCATAGCTCTCTTCTATATATATCACCCTGCAGGAGGAGGAGTAGACTCATAGCTCTCTTCTATATATATCACTCTGCAGGAGGAGGAGTAGACTCATAGCTCTCTTCTATATGTATCACCCTGCAGGAGGAGGAGTAGTCTCATAGCTCTCTTCTATATATATCACCCTGCAGGAGGAGGAGTAGACTCATAGCTCTCTTCTATATATATCACCTTGCAGGAGGAGGAGTAGATTCATAGCTCTCTTCTATATGTATCATCCTGCAGGAGGAGGAGTAGTCTCATAGCTCTCTTCTATATATATCACCCTGCAGGAGGAGGAGTAGACTCATAGCTCTCTTCTATATATATCACCCTGCAGGAGGAGGAGTAGATTCATAGCTCTTCTATATGTATCACCCTGCAGGAGGAGGAGTAGACTCATAGCTCTCTTCTATATATATCACCCTGCAGGAGGAGGAGTAGTCTCATAGCTCTCTTCTATATGTATCACCCTGCAGGAGGAGGAGTAGACTCATAGCTCTCTTCTATATATATCACCCTGCAGGAGGAGGAGTAGACTCATAGCTCTCTTCTATATATATCACCCTGCAGGAGGAGGAGTAGATTCATAGTTCTCTTCTATATGTATCATCCTGCAGGAGGAGGCGTAGACTCATAGCTCTCTTCTATATAGATCACCCTGCAGGAGGAGGAGTAGACTCATAGCTCTCTTCTATATATATCACCCTGCAGGAGGAGGAGTAGACTCATAGCTCTCTTCTATATATATCACCCTGCAAGAGGAGTAGACTCATAGCTCTCTTCTATATGTATCACCCTGCAGGAGGAGGAGTAGTCTCATAGCTCTCTTCTATATGTATCACCCTGCAGGAGGAGGAGTAGACTCAGCTCTCTTCTATATGTATCACCCTGCAGGAGGAGGAGTAGACTCATAGCTCTCTTCTATATATATCACCCTGCAAGAGGAGTAGACTCATAGCTCTCTTCTATATGTATCACCCTGCAGGAGGAGGAGTAGTCTCATAGCTCTCTTCTATATGTATCACCCTGCAGGAGGAGGAGTAGACTCAGCTCTCTTCTATATGTATCACCCTGCAGGAGGAGGAGTAGACTCATAGCTCTCTTCTATATATATCACCCTGCAGGAGGAGGAGTAGATTCATAGCTCTTCTATATGTATCACCCTGCAGGAGGAGGAGTAGACTCATAGCTCTCTTCTATATATATATCACCCTGCAGGAGGAGGAGTAGATTCATAGCTCTCTTCTATATGTATCACCCTGCAGGAGGAGGAGTAGACTCATAGCTCTCTTCTATATATATCACCCTGCAGGAGGAGGAGTAGACTCATAGCTCTCTTCTATATGTATCACCCTGCAGGAGGAGGAGTAGACTCATAGCTCTCTTCTATATATATCACCCTGCAGGAGGAGGAGTAGACTCATAGCTCTCTTCTATATATATCACCCTGCAGGAGGAGGAGTAGACTCATAGCTCTCTTCTATATGTATCACCCTGCAGGAGGAGGAGTAGACTCATAGCTCTCTTCTATATATATCACCCTGCAGGAGGAGGAGTAGACTCATAGCGCTCTTCTATATATATCACCCTGCAGGAGGAGGAGTAGTCTCATAGCTCTCTTCTATATGTATCACCCTGCAGGAGGAGGAGTAGACTCATAGCTCTCTTCTATATATATCACCCTGCAGGAGGAGGAGTAGACTCATAGCTCTCTTCTATATGTATCACCCTGCAGGAGGAGGAGTAGACTCATAGCTCTCTTCTATATATATCACCCTGCAGGAGGAGGGGTAGACTCATTGCTCTCTTCTATATGTATCACCCTGCAGGAGGAGGAGTAGACTCATAGCTCTCTTCTATATGTATCACCCTGCAGGAGGAGGAGTAGTCTCATAGCTCTCTTCTATATATATCACCCTGCAGGAGGAGGAGTAGTCTCATAGCTCTCTTCTATATGTATCACCCTGCAGGAGGAGGAGTAGACTCATAGCTCTCTTCTATATATATCACCCTGCAGGAGGAGGGGCAGGATGAAACCTCTGACCATTAACTTTAATATACGCTGAATTTCTCATGTTGCCACTGTGCATGGATGCAAACATCCTCCCAAGAGAGCACGCGCAGATCACTCTGCTTGCCAGATTTATCAAACATAGTATCTTCCTGTGTGCGCACCTTCCCATCAGGGATGCGCATTCTCCGCTTCTCGGGGTGGTGCATGCGTATTGAAGTTTAAAGTGCAAGCTTTCGTCCTGCCGACATTAAGGGACATCCTAATAAAGTTTGGTTTATGATATATGTAACAGTTTTGTAGCATGGGATGTTTACTGTGTATCTACTTAAATATTTACATAATATTGGATTTTAAGGCCCTGTTCACACAGAGTATTTTGCAGGCAGAGAAAATATTGGAATATTGGAGGCAGATTTTGACCTGCGTGAACTTTTTTGCCAAATTTTTCGCCCATAGCCAATGAGTGCAGTGGGGAAAAAACGCTGCGTATAACGCTTTCTCTACCTCCCATTGATTTCAGTGGGAGGCCAGAGATGGAACCGTGGGAAGAAAGCACATGAAGTCAATGGGAGGCGGTTTCGGGCGTTTTTTTGGCGCTGATTTAGATGCGGTTTCCATGTAAAAATAAGCGCCAAAAAACTGTGAAGAGGAGCTAATGGAGATGTATTATCACAGATTATCTATGATATCAATGCAGTGGAAGGGGGTTCTGTATATTCACACTACGATTGGTCCACTTAGATTTTTTAAAAATATTAGCTCTTTTTGCCATTTGTACGCCTGGCCCCTGCGGGGGTCGAAACATTGCATAACCTACATGTATTATTTTTTTACCACGTGGATGCTGCCACATATTTTTATAATTTAGATCAGCAGAATCTTTACTGCCACTATTTATGGTAAGGCATGGTTACCTACTTGCACCATGGATAGTACATTGCAGTTCACGATGTCGTCTATTCGCTGAAAATAAATCGGGAAATACAATTATTTCTCAATATTAATATTTCATTAACGGTATGATAAGAATGCACTCACCCATATGCTGGTGAAATCACTATCTACATACATTACATTATTTATCCTGTACTGATCCTGAGTTACATCCTGTATTCTACTCCAGAGCTGTACTCACTATTCTGCTGGTAGAGTCACTGTGTACATACATTACATTACTTATCCTGTACTGATCCTGAGTTACATCCTGTATTATACTCCAGAGCTGCACTCACTATTCTGCTGGTGGAGTCACTGTGTACATACATTACATTACTTATCCTGTACTGATCCTGAGTTACATCCTGTATTATACTCCAGAGCTGTACTCACTATTCTGCTGGTGGAGTCACTGTGTACGTACATTACATTACTTATCCTGTACTGATCCTGATTTACATCCTGTATTATACTCCAGAGCTGCACTCACCCATATGCTGGTGAAATCACTATCTACATACATTACATTATTTATCCTGTACTGATCCTGAGTTACATCCTGTATTCTACTCCAGAGCTGTACTCACTATTCTGCTGGTAGAGTCACTGTGTGCACACATTACATTACTTATCCTGTACTGATTCCTGAGTTATATCCTGTATTATACTCCAGAGCTGCACTCACTATTCTGCTGGTGGAGTCACTGTGTACATACATTACTTATCTTGTACTGATCCTGAGTTACATCCTGTATTATACTCCAGAGCTGTACTCACTATTCTGCTTGTGGAGTACCGGTGTACATACATTACATTACTTATCCTGTACTGATCCTGAGTTACATCCTATATTACACTCCAGAGCTGCACTCACTATTCTGCTGGTGGAGTCACTGTGTAAATACATTACACTACTTATCTTGAACTGATCCTGAGTTACATCCTGTATTATACTCCAGAGCTGCACTCACTATTCCGCTGGTGGAGTCACTGTGTACATACATTATATAGGGCACTTATGTTACACATGCAGAGCTCACCTTGTTGATATCAGGGACGTCAAGAAATCGTGTTACTCCAGAATAGTAATTCATGCCAACATTATTCACTACAACAAGAGAAAATTTGCATTCAGAGCCTCTGTCATGGGTTCCGTCGGACATTCTCGAATATGTGACGGAAGAATAGCACAATCTGCAATATTTTTTCTGTAAAAATACTAGTATCCTGAAGGATCTTATTAAAGTTTTTAGCTTGTGTTATAAACTGAAGCCATAATGCCAGTCTTAGAATTTAACAAATGTAACCATAGGGCCGCCATTGACTGACGGATGCCGAAAGAGAGTCTAATATATGTCAGCATAACATTTATTTTTATACTGCATGGGATGAACTTCGTTATTCAATACAGAGGCATCCAGTAAAACGCATATACCGTTCAGTATATATCAGAGACTTCTGTTGGGGGTATGTTAATATTCCCGATGTATACCCCTGACGGAAGACTCAAAAGTAGTTTAAATGGAGCCTTATACATATTATATATACAGTTTGCTAGATATGTAATAACTAGATAGACAGACAGACATAGATATGAGATAGAGATAGATATGATATAGATAGATTTGTTATTCCATCTGACCATGGCTGATCTCTCTACTTGTGTACCGAACGCTGCATTACATCTGACTACAACTGATCTCTCTACTTGTGTACCGAACCCTGCATTACATCTGACTATGGCTGATCTCTCTACTTGTGTACCGAACCCTGCATTACATCGGACTATGGCTGATCTCTCTACTTGTGTACCGAAACCTGCATTACATCTGACTACGGCTGATCTCTCTACTTTTGTACCGCACCCTGCATTACATCTGACTACGGCTGATCCGTTTACCTGTGTACCGAACCCTGCATTACATCTGACTACGACTGATCTCTCTACTTGTGTACCGAACCCTGCATTACATCTGACTACGGCTGATCCGTCTACTTGTGTACCGAACCCTGCATTACATCTGACTACGACTGCTCTCTCTACTTGTGTACCGATCCCTGCATTACGTCTGACTACGGCTGATCTCTCTACTTGTGTACCGAACCCTGCATTACATCTGACTACGGCTGATCTCTCTACTTGTATACCGATCCCTGCATTACGTCTGACTACGGCTGATCTCTCTACTTGTGTACCGAACCCTGCATTACATCTGACTACGGCTGATCTCTCTACTTGTATACCGAACCCTGCATTACGTCTGACGATGGCTGTTCTCTCTGCTTGTGTACCGAACCCTGCATTACATCTGACTACGGCTGATCTCTCTACTTGTGCACCGAACCCTGCATTACGTCTGACTACGGCTGATCTCTCTACTTGTGTACCGAACCCTGCATTACATCTGACTACGGCTGATCTCTCTACTTGTATACCGAACCCTGCATTACGTCTGACGATGGCTGTTCTCTCTGCTTGTGTACCGAACCCTGCATTACATCTGACTACGGCTGATCCGTCTACTTGTGTACCGAACCCTGCATTACGTCTGACCTTGGTTACAAAGTCGTTACACTAAGCCTCTAAAGGTGGCCATACACATTAGACTAACATCTGCTGAACTGGCCGATTTTGGCAGGGCTGGCCGACAATCTAATGTGTACTGTGTAAGTATAAAAAGCTTGGGCATGCCGAATTGCTGGATCCTTTGTTCTCAAAAGGAGATAAGTTGCCACTAGAGGTGTCTGGCGGTGGCTTATTCACCTCTCTCAATTGAGAACACATGCATGCTCGGCTGAACCAGGCGTTCATGTGTATGTGCGGTTAAGAGGAACAACTATTGAAGGTGTATGGCCACCTTAAACAAGGTAAACTATCTAAAAATTAAGGCCCTTTTACAGCGAGCGCCGATCAACGAAACATCGATGATTGGCGCTCGCTTGCTCCTGTCAAGGCCCTTTTACACCAGCCGATAAGCGCCCGCTGCGGTGAGCGCTGATCAACGAGACATCATTGATCGGCGCTGGCTTGCTCCTGTGAAACGGAGCTATGACTGGGGAGACGCGCTGCCGACAACGATAATATTTAACTTTTTTAAAACAATACGACCAGCAGATGATCGAGTGTTTGCTCGGTTATCTGCTGATCGTTCCCCTGTTTACACAGGGCATTTATCGGCAACGAGCGTTATATTAACGCTCGTCTGCCCGATAATCATCGTGTGTAAAACCCCCTTTACTTCAAGGGCTCAGCGGTATTAAAACTCAGAAAAACATCCAGAGACGTGACCTCTCCAATCTCAGCCAAGATGAAAATTTATGACTCAATATTTTTAGGAACATCTAGATAACCCCTGAGTGGTGCGGGATAATATTTTTTTTGGCCAATGAGCTACAAGTGGAGCTCTTTGGACAACGATGGTTTCATTAGGTCTGGCATGAAGCTTTCTACGACAGAAACGTAACTTTCGAACATCACTATTCCTTGATAAAAATATACAGTAGACAAATACATTTTCATATCACTGTACCTTGTATATTATGAACTATATTATCCATTGGTCTGGACTCTTGACCCCAGTTGATTTGTAAGGTTGTCTAGCCTACCTAGAATTCCGATGTCCAGGTCCTTCAGAGCCTTCTCGACCTTTGGATAAATTTCCGATCCCCCCGTAAAGTCCATCTGGATGATCTTGGTTTTACGTCTGCTCTGTTTTTCTGTGGATTTAAGATGTATCTGAGAATTAGGTTTTCACTTTCAATAGTAGATTTCTCTTAAATTGGGAAAAGCTCCATATTGTATCATCGGTGGGATGTTCGCCGTCTCTTACCTATCTCCTCTGCTACTTTTTGTAGCTTCTCCAGAGTCCGACTGATGAGGACGACATCGAAGCCCCTCCTGGCCAACTATGGAGAGGACATACAAGTATGAGAGAGATATAGGTGATAGATAAATAGTTCAATAGACCACTGTCTACTGACCTCCAACGCATAGGCCCTCCCAATTCCATCTGTTGCTCCAGTTACCACTGTGGGGAAAGTGGATAGACCATTGTTATATGGAGGCACCCTTTTTATATACTTTAGGTTTCAATATATGTAATGTTAAGATCTCTGCTTCCGTTCAGTGAATGGAAAAATTCTTATCTGTCATTCTCACACACATGAACATGGACTCTTTAGACTACCAGGACCTATTCAAGGTGATATTTTTGATGGACATCATAATTGGCAGTCCTTCTTACTCTGATTGTGGGTTTCTTATCACCTCATGGGTTTATGGGTTTACAAGGCCTCACTTGCCCTCAGTTGACCTCCGTTCTGAATCTTATTATGTTACCTGCCTCTTATACTACTGAGGAAATTAGTTGGGAAGCTGCATATCTGTAAACAATAGTTTCTAGGCAAAAGATACTAGACGAGGCACGCGTTACTCCAGCAGATACTGCAGGGTCACCCGGGCAAAATCTGATTAATTATTGATTAATAATGACAGAACTATGTGAACTTTCCCCTATCACAATGTGGGACGTCTCTTCAGTCCTATTTGCCAACACAGTTAACGAGGGCACTCTCTGACTGGCACTATTACTGAGGACATAATTGAGGCACTCTCTGACTGGCACTGTTACGAGGGACATAATGGGTCCATAGTCTGACTGGCACTATAACTGAGGACACAATAGGGGAAGGGTCTGACTGGCACTGTTACTGGGGACATAATGGGTCCATATTCTGACTGGCACTGTTACTGGGGACATAATGGGTCCATATTCTGACTGTCACTGGGGACATAATGGATCCATATTCTGACTGGCAATATTACTGAGGACATAATAGGGGCAGGGTCTGATTGGCACTCATACTGAAGACATAATGGGGGCACTCTGACTGGCACTGTTACTGGGGACATAATGGGGGCACTCATTCTGGCACTGATACTGAGGACATAATGGGGACACTGACTAATTGTTACTGGGGACATAATGGGTGCACGCTCTGACTAGTACTGTTACTAGGGACATAATGGGGGTACTCTCTGACTGGCACCATTACTGGGGACATAATATGGATAATCTCTATTTGGCGCTGATACTGAGGACATAATGGGGACACTCACTAATTGTTACTGGGTATACCCTCGGTAAAAAATAAATTAAAAAAATACACAGGTGAAAACAAGTGGCGTGTCCAACATTTCTATTTAAACCCCCGTCATTTTTAATCAAGTCAGCCTCCTAATGAAGCCGGTTTCAGGCGAAACGCGCGTCGAGGCGTTGTTCTGTGCCACATCTCTCTACGTCCCCTTCCTCCACCATGTCTCTAGGTATATTTTTGTATCTATATCCCTGGTGATTTTTTGTATTTTTGCTACTTCAATTTTTATTGGCAGTGTGTAGCTTCCTCCTGCCATACGGATTTCTCACCAGTTAGAATTCACTAGACGTACCTAGTAGTCCTGCACTCGCTTGTCTTTTGGCTACTGCCATATTGTTATATATTTTTTGTATAGATGGTGTGATAAGTAATGGGACGTTTGCTTTGAGATGGGTTGTCTCTGTTTACCTCATGGTATGGTGACATCTATACCTCACTGGTGCTGCTCTCCGTGTATGACCTACTTTATTTAATATATTTATTCATATTTCTGTGATACCATGTATTGTTGTTCATTAATAAAGATTTATATTTTTTAGGATACGTGGTAGTTATATATTTGTACATTCCATCGGAGTGCTATGTTCCCTGTGTTTTTGTGCTTTTTAGGTTGTTAATTGTTACTGGGGGCATAATGGGTGCACGCTCTGACTAGTACTGTTACTAGGGACATAATGGGGGTACTCTGACTGGCACTGTTACTGGGGAGATAATATGGACAATCTCTATTTGGCGCTGGGGACACTGACGACTATCAATGTGGACATAATGGGGATACTCTGACACTGGAATGATTAACAGGGACATTATGAGGAAACTATTTGGCTGGTATTGTTAATGTGGAAATAATGGGTCGCTCTGGCTCTGTTAATGGGGCATCCTGGCTAAAACTGCCAATGGGGATAATGTTGTTGGGGACATAGTGGTGGCACTTTCTGACTGACACGGTTATTAAGGACATAATGGGGGCACTCTCTGACTCGCACGCTGACTATCATTGGGAATTGGGACAAAATGGGGCACGCACTGACTGATACTGTTTATGGGTCTCTCTGGCACTATTAATTGGGCGCTCAGGCTGGCACTGTTTACAGGGGATCTCCGGCAGTAATAACCAGGGTCTCTCTGGCACTATTAATAAGGTGCTCAGGCTTGCACTGTTTATTGGAGATATCTGGCACTATTAACAGGGGCTCTCTGGCACTATTAATGGAGGCACTTGGGCTGGCACTGTTTTTATGGGCTCTCTGACACAATATGGTTGTCCTGGCTCTCATTATGGGGGACATGGAAAGCATTCATGGACAAAACGGTCACTAAAAGTTGGGCCAAGAACAGCCTATGTAGGTTGCAGGTCCTGGGCCACAGTGCAGAATTAGTACCAAGGCCACCCACTACTCATTATGTGTCATTGTGTGTCCTTCACTTTGAGGTACTGTATGTATTGTACCCTCCAGAGTATTCACAAAGCCTTCTCATAACATTACCACAGAGCCCCACATAACAGTGACAGCCGTGAGGTCCCATACAGTAACAACTACTATTATAGTTCTATAATAGTGATAGCAACTTGGATCCTAGAGTGTATGCTGGAATTTTTGGTCACAGTATAGCGGTGTTTTTTGTTATATTGGTGCGGGTATAGTGGTAGCATGTTGTTGTCCCTAGCTGAAAATGCAAGTGTACGTCTCTACCTTTTTTGCCTTGATGGTGTGGTTTACAATTTTAAGATGAGAGGTGTAATCAAGTAAAGCAAAATTTGCTGCAGTGCACATTGTGCTTTTTTAGTGATATTGTGTGTACCGTATATGGTATTATTTGTGTATACAGAACATACCAGTAATCTTTCTACACTATGTGGCAGCATTATTTATGTGTACAGTATATACCAGTATTCATTCTACAGTATGTGGCGGCATTATTTGTGTTGAATATATACCTGTATTCTTTCTACACTATGTGGCGGTATTATTTATGTGTACAGTATAAACCAGTATTCAGTGTATACATGACATGGTGTAGTAGTGTATATATAGATCTGGGCTGTGTGTATACATGACATGGTGTAGTAGTGTATATAGATCTAGGCTGTGTATATATACATGACATGGTGTAGTAGTGTGTATATATAGGTCTGGGCTGTGTGTATACATGACATGGTGTAGTAGTGTATATATAGATCTGGGCTGTGTGTATATACATGACATGGTGTAGTAGTGTGTATATAGATCTGGGCTTTGTATATACATGACATGGTGTAGTGTGTGTGTGTATATATATATATATATATATATATATAGCACACAAGAAGACAGCAGCACTCACTAATGAATAATCGACCAGGTGCCCAGCAAAACGTCCCGATCCTAGGACGTATAATGATATATAGCAGAAGAAAATTTGCAGCACTCCAACATGAAAAAAATGGTGGTTTATTCAATCCAAACTAACAGCAACGTTTCAATCCTACAATAGGATCTTTATCAAGCCTAGTGACACATCTACTCAGCAAGTTTATATATGTTTGAGACTCTTTTACATAATTAGTCTCATTATAAAACAATCAAATACAAAGTGTATGAAAACAAACATCATATATAGTGTACGGTATCATCATAAACATAGACATGATACAGAAAATACAGAAGTGTGTATGTGACATCGTGAATAACAATACATAATAACAAAAACATTAAAAACAACTGATTACATTATAATCATTTATGCAGCAGTGGTGTAAAATCCATTGGCATATCCTCACTCACCAATCAGAACTTCAGACTCAACTACTCCATTCAAGTGTGTTGCAGCACTCTGCTGCATCCCTCGTGGTAATTGAAATTCGACACATCAGTGTAATCCCCCGAGGCGGAAGTAAATCATCACTCCGCAGCAGAGAGCATAGATCGCATCCATATGATGTAATGGGTGTCAATGCGTTCCACTGAGTCGCCCCATGTATCATGGCATCGTAAGTTGCTAAGCAACTGCTGTAACATTACTATAAACATCCATTGACACGGCTATGTCAGTCAAAAAGTCATGAATGTAAAAAATACAGATATATTAGTAAATGCTCCCTATAGTAAGTGATGGAGATATTAGGAATATCTAAAAGTAGCTTTATATCGGCTTTTAAAGATGATCCACACGTGGGTTCAAAGACCTCTGTATACAACCAAGTACTCAGAACGATCTTGTTCCCAGAGTTATGGGACCACATAGTCACGTCTTCACGTGTCCAGGATGTCACATTATCCTCATACGTGTAACGGACCCATATTATCACACTAGTGATATGATATATCATAAGACAAAAGAATGCATGAGAATCCCTCTCGCTTTTAATATCTCTCTATCACTTAGAAACCTAATAGGAGACTAGAAACAATTCAACAAATAATAAACATATTTTATTGATGCAATAAGACTTGATGCATTGAACATAGCCCCGTCAAATATCATAGTACAATAACATTGAAAAATAATTAAAGAAGTTCCGAAGTTCTGTTGGGAGTGGTATTCCAATCTAAAAAAATACAAAACATAATTGTTTTTAGTATTTATAAGACATTGACAGTAAATATGAGATATAGATATTGATATTAATGTGTCAACAATCATCATACTGAAGAGAACATCAAGAGAACACGAGGGAACGGAGCTCATAAGGCTATTCTATCTACAACAAATTCTACATTAAGTCCACAAGGTTTTAAGGAGTTCAGTAAAAATATCCATCTTAATTCTTTTTTGTGTAAAACCAGATGGCGATCACCACCAAATTGTAATGGAGGAACATGGTCCAGAATCATAAATGTTAGATCCCTTTCATTGTGACCATGTTCCGAAAAATGTTTAGCTACAGGTAAATCAAGTTTCTTTTTACGTATAGAAAAACGGTGATTGTTTAGACGAGTTTTAAAGGAACAGGTGGTTTCACCCACATAAAGGAGGCCACAGGGACACCATAGCACATATATGACCCACTCTGAGTCACAGGTGAAATTGTGTTTAATTTTAAACTGTTGTCCAGTCAACGGATGTCTAAAAAATTCCCCTTTGCACATCAAAGCACAATTAACACATCTGTAACATGGAATATTGCCAGGTTTTAGTGGTTTAAAAATAGGTTGTGTCGTTTTCTTATGATCTGGCATTCTGGTTTTCACCAGTCTATCTCGAAGATTTTGTGGGCGTCTATAGGACATAAGTGGATCATTATTCAATACATCAATGTGTCCAAAACTATTGCTAATAATTGGCCAATGTCTATTCATAATTTTGGAAATGTCTCCACTTCTATCATTATAAGTAGAGATAAATGGAATACGTTTCCGTTTTCCATGCGCTGACGGTTTTTTAGACTGCAATAAACTGTCCCTCGCTACATTATCAATCTTCTTTCTATGTGTCCACAGTAATGTTTTGGGGTAACCTCTTTGTAAAAAGTTACTAACCATAGTGTCTAAAGATATATCAAGATCCTCCTGTCTGTCGGTATTGCGTTTGGCCCTAATCATTTGGCTGTACGGCAAGGACCTTACCATACTTCTCGGATGGCAACTATCAAATCGTAACAGAGTGTTCCTATCGGTCTCTTTCGTGTACATTTTAGTTCTAATTATATTATTCACAATAGATACAGTAACATCCAAGAATTGGATATTATCCATAGAATGTATCATCGTAAATTGAATATCATCATCTATTGAATTAAGAAACCTATGAAAATCAATTAATGTAGTGACAGTGTCAGTCCAAATGAGGAAGATGTCATCTATGTATCGCCACCACTTCAAAACATGTGAGAAGTGGTGGGATACATAGACCGACCCCTCCTCAATGTTGTCCATGAAAATGTTGGCGTACGTGGGAGCCATGTTAGACCCCATGGCCGTTCCTTTCAACTGAATATAATAACTCTCTTTGAATATGAAATAGTTAGATGTCAAAATAAGTTCCACTAATGAAATAATAAACTCACAAGTAGCATTGTCATAGTCAGAAGTCAATAATTTACGTCGTACAGCATCAAGACCCTTGTTGTGATCAATCGAGGTATAAAGAGATGTAACATCAAAGGAGACCAAAATGGACCCCTCTGGTAGTTTTATAGATTTTAATTTCTGTAGAAAATCAGTGGTGTCTCTAATATAAGATTTGGAGTTAATAGCAAAATTTCTCAGCACTTTGTCCACAAAGATAGAGATGTTACTTATTAATGAGCCCCGGCCAGATACAATAGGGCGACCTGGTGGGTTCATTAAATCTTTGTGGATTTTTGGTAATATATATAAGCAAGGAGTAACAGGAAATTCAACAGTGAGAAATTTATGTAGCATTTGATCAATTATATCTTCATCTAGAGCTGTTTTAATAAGTGAAGTAATTCTTTTTGAAATATCCTGTCTAGGATCATTTTTTAGTACTCTATATACATTGGTATCTGCTAGTTGTCTGTAACATTCTCTCAAGTACATATCTGAATCCATAACCACGATTGCTCCACCCTTATCAGCAGGTTTTATAGTGAGATCATGGTTACGGATCAACTCATCTAATGCCACCATATCAAGAGTAGTCATATTAGGCTGTTTAAAGCTCAATTCACACGTTTGAGACCTAAGTAAAGCAATATCTTTCTGTACTAGTTCTCTAAAGGTTTCTATCGCATGTGATGCTATAGGAGGTTGGAACACACTCTTATTAAATAACCCCAGTTTTTTAAGTGATAGTATCGGAAGGGTATCCTGTATTACTGTATTAACCGGTTGTGTTTCAAACCAGACCTTCAATTTAATAGATCTGACAAAACTGTAAATATCCAACTCTAATTGAAACCAATCAATATGCTGATTAGGGCAAAATGACAACCCTTTTGATAATAATTGTAATTGTGTATGAGACAATTGATGTTGAGAGATATTTACCACTGTGGTTTGGGCAGAGTCCTCTTGGTGCTGTCCTGCACCGGTTTCTGCCCTTTCTGATGAGTAGATTTTTGAAAACGGGTTCTTCCTTCCTCTGCTTCTCCTACGACCTGCTCGTCTGGTTTTCTTCTTTTTGATTTGTCCAGTGGGCTGGAATCTAAAAAATCTTCATTATTACTTGGAGGATATTTCTTAGTATGGAATTGATTACGGGAATCGCTTTTATTGAAAGCCGGTTCATTGCTTCTTTTGTTGTCACGTCTAAAGGCTCCATCAGCATAATTGAGAGAATTGTCCCAAGTGTAAACACGTCCCATAGAATAATCTGTTTGATCACGGAACCATTTCTTCTTTCTGGTTTCTTCTATATCCATCCTCACTTTATTGAGCGTCATACGTAATTTCTCCATGTGTACATTAAAATCATCAGTTTGCACCAACGTTTTGAGTGTGTTCTCCAATATATATATATATATATATCTGGGCTGTGTGTATATACATGACATGGTGTAGTAGTGTGTATATAGATCTGGGCTTTGTATATACATGACATGGTGTAGTGTGTGTGTATATATGTATATATATATATATATATCTGGGCTGTGTGTATATACATGACATGGTGTAGTAGGAGGGCTCCGGATCTTCGGCACGTCAGAGGAGGAGCGGATTGACCATGTTGGGAGACGTAGTGTCTAACGTCAGGAGGCGGGGTTTGGCAGAAGCAGGGAGCGCTTTTGAATGAGGAGGCCCGGTAGAAGATAGAAAAGGGGGAGTATGTGGAACTGTTCTCACTGCTACCGCTGGAAGACTTTCCCGAGACGAAAGAAACGGATACGGGCGAGATGTTGAATAAAAGGGAAGAGGAAGAACGCAAACATAGCTATAGGAAGATTCCGAAGACGTTTGGGAACTGATTGAGAGCATTTTGTATTTATGCGAGCGTTCGAGGAGCAAAATTCCCGGAACGGTATGCGTCTTTGTTCTGTTATATTGAGGGGATTTGGGATGCGTGTAAGACCTATGGGGGTCTCGCGTGGTGGCGGTATGACGAGCAGTTTCGTCAGGGCTTGGCGGTGTGCCCTGCCATGCGGTGGGATCAATTAGATCTGCCGTTGTGGATGAGGCTGATGATGTCACAGCGACCTGCCCCCTTTCACGGAGGGGCCGGGGGGCAAGGGTCTGCCCAACCGGCCCTTAACAAAAAAGGTGTGTGTTGGCCCTTCAATGAGGGACAATGCAAAGCGGGTCTGTCGTGTAAGTTCCGGAACGAATGCTCTGGTTGTGGGGGTACCCATCCCTACTCCCGCTGCTTCAAACGCACTGGTAAGCACCCGGGGAATGCGGCTGGAAAAGGGGAGGACCCCATTGAGGTTAGGCGAGATGCTGCCGTGGCTCGAGCGTTACGGCAATAGGGTGCTTGCAGTGTTATTGAGGGACGGTTTTAGGAGCGGTTTTCCCATTCCGGTTTCTTTAATAGGGGGTGGTTCGGGGGTCCCGGCAAATTTCAAATCTGCAATACAGTTTCCGGAGGTGGTTCGGGTTAAACTTAGAGGGGAAGTTGAAAAGGGCCGAATGGCGGGCCCCTTTTCCTTCCCACCCCTTTTGGATTTTCATGTGTCTCCATTGGGGGTGGTCCCGAAGAAAGAGCCGGGGAAATATGGATGATACATCATCTGTCTTTCCCGAAGGAAAGCTCGGTGAATGACAGCATAGACAAGGAACTTTGTTCTGTGTCGTATGCTTCGTTTGATAGGGCAGTGGATCTAGTGAGAGAGGCGGGTCCAGGGGCCCTATTGGCGAAAGCGGATGTGGAGGCGGCTTTCCAGCTGCTTCCGATTCACCCGGATAGACATCATCTCCTCGGCTGTTGTTTTGACGGTGGTTACTTTGTGGCCCTCTGTTTGCCCATGGGTTGGTCGTTGTCATGCTCTTATTTTGAGGCCTTTAGTGGTTTTCTGGAATGGGTGGTGAGGGAGTCGGCTGGTTTTTGTAGCGTCATACATTACCTAGATGACTTCTTGTGTGTGGGCCCAGCGGAGTCTCAGATTTGCCGGCACATACTGGATACATTGTTGAAAGTGGCACAGGAGTTTGGAATCCCGTTGGCGAAGGACAATGGGGTGGGCCCCATATTCTGCCTGACATTCCTGGGATTGGAGATTGATTCGGGTAAGGGGATCTGTCGCCTTCCGGCGGACAAGCTGGTAGACCTGAGGGCGGCGATCGTGGGTCTCGGGAGTTTGAAAAAGGTCAGACTTCGGGACTTACAATCAGTGTTAGGAAAGTTAAATTTTGCATGCAGAGTTATCCCAATGGGTAGGATCTTTAGCAGGCACTTGTGCAGTGTAACGGCAGGTGTTTCCGAACCGCATCAGAGTGACGAGGGAACATAAGGAGGACCTGGAGGTATGGCGATCGTCCCTAGCGTCGTTTAATGGGGTTTCGGTTTTTCAGTCGGGCCTGGTGGATAAGGTGAAGTTGGGGCTACAGATGGATTCAGCAACTAGTGTTGGATTTGGAACGTTACTTGGCAGGAGATGGTGTGCAGCCAGGTGGCCGGCGGAATGGGAAGGATCTCAGTTATTGAGGAATTTGACATTTTTGAAGTAGTTCCCCATATTGGTGGCAGTTCACAGATGAGTTCCGGAATCGGAGGGTGGTTTTTCTGTCGGATAATATGGGAGTGGTTCATGCAGTGAATAATTTATCGGCGGGATCGGATCTGGTGGTTCGGCTTTTGAGGGTGTTGGTGTTGCAATGTCTTCACTTGAATTTGTTGTTCCGGGCGGCACATGTGCCCGGGGTATCGAATGTTGCAGCTGACGCTCTCTACCGTTTTCAGTGGTCACAGTTTCGGATGGAGGCTCCGGAAGCTTTGGAGACGGGGGATGCCTGCCCAACTCATCTGTGGACCATTGTCAAGCCGTGATGGGTGAATTGGTCCAGAGGTCCCTGGCGCAGTCTACTTTGAGGTGCTATGAGAAGACGTGGCGGGAGTTCGAAGCTATGTCGCCTGGAATGGGGCTGGTTTCATTTCGGCCGGAGTCTTTGGTCAGCCTGCTGGAGGCCTATGAGGTTCGTTTGGTGGACATGAGGGTGTTGGCATGAGGCGTGGGAAAGAGGCTGGCTGCTTTGGCTTTTTTTTTTAAGCTCTCAGGGAGGCCGTCAGAAGAAGGCAGTGGATTTCAGACTGCCAATTACAGTGGCACTGCTTAGGAAGTTGGTGGGAGTGGTGGGCGAAGTCTGTTCGACCAGGTATGAATCATGGATGTTTTCGTTGTTTTTTTCTTGGGCATTCTTTGGAGCATTTCGGGTGGGGGAATTGGTGTGTGCGAGTAAGATTCGGCCAGGGGGAGGTGCTGTTTGAGGATGTGAAGTGTCAGTCCGAGTTGGTGCGCATTTGGCTCAGGTTTTCCAAGACGGATCAAGAGGGGAAAGTGGTGGAGGTTTCGTTGTCCACCATTGAGGATAAACGGATCTGTCCGGTTTATCTGTTTAAAAAATTCTGTTCCATGAGGATTCCTGTCAGTTTGGGCCCTGTTTTTGTTCATTCTGATGGGTCCTATATATCTCGTTTTCAGTTTTTAGCGGTTCTCAGGAAGGCCATTGAGCTGTTTGGAGGGGAGACGAAGGAGTTCGGCACCCATTCATTCAGAGTGGGTGCCGCTACCGAAGCTTCTCGTTTGGGTTTAGGAACGGACAGAGTAAAAGGTATTGGTCGCTGGAAGTCCGGGGCATATGAGGTATGTATGCCCGGGGTGGGTGTGGGTGCCTGGAATGTGATGGAAAGGGGTGCTATGTGGGGGGGGGGGAGTATGACATCGGGCTGATGTTATTGGTGGTACTTTTCTCCACAGCTGCTTGTCCTTTAGGGGCACGGATCGTGGGACACTCGTACATTTACTGGGCACATCGGAGAGCTGGAGTGAGGAGGAATGGTGAACAGCTCGGTTTTTCGATGGAACAATTGGAGTTACGGTGGTTTGGTTTCAGAGGTCTTCGGTGGGACACTCTGGTGTCTGAGGTGGTCCGCCTGTCCCGGATGGTTGGAGTTCCGATGATCTTGGTGCTGCACGTGGGAGGCAATGACTTGGGAAAAATGTCTCAGCGAGACTTATTGAAGTCGATGAAGAGGGATGTCGTTCGGCTACTGGGTCTTTTGCCAGGAGTTCGGTTGGTCTGGTCGGAGATGGTGCCGAGGTTGGTGTGGCGTCACACCAGGAACCCGTTAGCATTTGCTAGGTCCCGTGGCAACGTCAATAAGGATGTGGCAGCCTTTATCCGGCTCCTCGGGGGCGTGGTGGTGCCTCACCGCCTGTTGGAAGGGGTGGCAACAGGTCTGTTCCGTCTAGATGGGATTCATCTGACGGAAATTGGTTTGGATATCTTTAATGTGGGGCTGCAGGACGGCCTGGAAGAGACCTTGGCTATTGGTGGGGGAGCGCAGATGGCATGAGGTGTCAGACGTCTGGCTCTTGGCGGGGGTAGTCAGCCTGGGGGGTGCTTTTAGTCTGTAAATGGGGGGAGTCTGAGCGCATGCTCACGCAGTTGGTAAAACTGGGTGGGGCATGATGACGAACCCCTTCCGGTATGTTGTTTAATTGTACATGTTATTTATGTTAACAAATTTTATATGATTGATATGGCTGGCTAACGTTTTTTGTACGCAGGTACAATTTGTTTACAAGTTAATTTATACCACAATCAGGTGTCTGTGTATTATTGTAAAATGTTGTTGTTAAGTGTCATGTATTGAACAAGGTAACCCGTACATTGGTCAGTGTATATATAGATCTGGGCTGTGCGTATATACATGACATGGTGTAGTAGTGTATATATAGATCTGGGCTGAGTGTTTATACATGACATGGTGTAGTAGTGTATATATAGTTCTGGACTGTGTGTATACATGACATGGTGTAGTAATGGATATATAGATCTGGGCTGTGTATATACATTACATGGTGTAGTAGTGTATATAGATCTGGGCTGTGTGTATATATGACATGGTGTAGTAGTGTATATATAGATCTGGGCTGTGTATATACATGACATGGTGTAGTAGTGTATATATAGTTCTGGACTGTGTGTATACATGACATGGTGTAGTAGTGTATATATAGATCTGGGCTGTGTATATACATGACATGGTGTAGTAATGGATATATAGATCTGGGCTGTGTATATACATTACATGGTGTAGTAGTGTATATATAGATCTGGACTGTGTATATACATGACATGGTGTAGTAGTGTATATAGATCTGGGCTGTGTGTATACATGACATGGTGTAGTAGTGTATATAGATCTGGGCTGTGTGTATACATGATGGTGTAGTAGTGTATATATAGATGTTGGCTGTGTATATACATGACATGGTGTAGTAATGGATATATAGATCTCGGCTGTGTGTATATACATGACATGGTGTAGTGTGTGTGTGTAGATCTGGGCTGTGTGTATATACATGACTGTGTGTGTGCGTGTGTGTGTGCGTGTGCGTGTGTTGTGTTTTTCTAATGAGACCCTTGAAGAAGCGATGTTCCCCCTTGACACACATGGGGTGGGGTCGTATATACCCCTCCTTGGCTGTACTGTTGTGTTCCCACGTCTTGTTTATCGCTTGTATGACACATTTGTTGATATTTTGGGGTCATATTGTTTTTCATCATTTCTTTTTTGCATTTTCGGCTTTTCACCTCCCTGCTCCCGCATTGTCGGGGCTTTGGCCGTATGTGATTTGTGTTATCCTGGATTAGTATCTGATATTTTTTCTGTCTACAGATTTTACATTCTTTATCTTGATACAAATACAATGTCCCTTTTAATTAACTCTTTAGTGCTTTTCTTTATTGCATCTGTACTGGATCTGAGGAGCGTTTCGCCCCTCGGAGATGATTTCGGTGTAGAGTGAGCATTATTTGGAGCAGTACGTGCGCACCCATTAGTCATGGTCTCCTCTTACCTGCCCAGCCTCCATACTTCTTGAGGTTCGTCCTCCACCACCGGGACAGAACATGATTTTTGAGCCCGACCAGCAGCTTCCATAAGTGCTTGAGGACCAGATAGGACAGCGCCAGGAGCCCCAACTGGTTGAGCCACTGGTGGGATTGAGATTCCTCCATCTGACGGTTCCTACGTGTTGTCACCTCTGCTGATCCTACAGTTCTACCCGTCCCATGCCTGGCTCCTGGTAATAAGTGACTAGACTACTCCTCCTTTATTTAACCCTATCTTCTTCATCATGATTCATTACTTGTAGCCTCATATTTGACGTACGCCCATGTAGTGGGTGTGTGACACCTGGAGAATGAGAACGGGCGGAGTACGTGTATATATATAATTATCAATCTCACCTGATTTCTGGTCCTCACCTTCCTTGTTTTTTCCTGTCCTTCTTCCTGGTATAGGACAGGTGAAGGTCTCTGCAGTTCTTCCTCTCCTTAGGTTTCTGGTCTTGGCGACCCTTAATAATTACGCACCGAAGTTATGCAAAATACTGGATGCAGAACTATTTACACACCACAAACAAGTCTCCAACCAAATGACTGGTGAGATTATAAAAAAAAAAGTACCACAGGAGACGGATAGAAGGAAATGTCCAAGTCGCTGAATTTTTTTGGGAGAACATTTAAGTCAATGATTAAATGAATGGACAGAATATGGGATCACTAAGTGACCCGCGCACCCAGAGTACAGGGTGGGGGGGGGGGCACCAAGAAATGTATGACGGGTAAAGTTTGTGCAGCTGTGGTGGCAGGGGCGTAGCTAAAGGCTCATGGGCCCCGATGCTAATTTTCTTCTTGGGCCCCCCCCCCCCCAAAACTTCTCATGGCCTACAAGTTTCTGACCACTTATAAAATGTGTTCAAAGTGCTGCCCATTGTGTTGGATTGTCAATGTAACCCTCTTCTCCTACTCTTCACACACTGATAGCAACACCGCAGAAGAAATGCCTCCCGATCTGACCCCCTTAGACTTTTATCTTTGGGGTCATCTGAAGGCAATTGTCTATGCTGTGAAGATATGAGATATGCAGCAACTGAAACTACGGATACTGGAAGCCGGTGCTAGCATTTCTTCTGCGGTGTTGCTATCGGTGTGTGAAGAGTGGGAGAAGAGGGTTGCATTGACAATCCAACACAATGGGCAGCACTTTGAACACATTTTATAAGTGGTCAGAAACTTGTAAATAACTCATGAAAGAATAAAGTAACGTTAAAACCAAGCACACCATTGTTTTTCTTGTGAAATTCTCGATAAGTTTGATGTGTCACATGACCCTCTTCCCATTGAAAAAACTAAAGTTGGATACAAAATAGCCAACTTCAAAATGGCCGCCATGGTCAACACCCAGCTTGAAAAGTCTCCCCCCTCCCATATACTAATGTGCCACAAACAGGAAGTTAATATCACCAGCCATTCCCATTTTATTTAGGTGTATCCATATAAATGGCCCACCCTGTATAATGAAACCCCTGAGTAATATTGGAGGAAAACCTGCTGCTGTCCGCAAGAGAACTGCAAATTTCCAACAGACATGTAGAAAACCCAAACCAAATATCCTGATTATGCCAAAATTGAGCTTTTGCTTATTTCTAGTATTTTTGTTGTATTTAACCATGATTTTCAGTGTGCATGAGGTTTTTTTTTTGTGGTGTGCAGTATACTCAATGACAGCCCTAAAAATGTAGGAGGAAAACCTGCTGCTGTCCTCAGGAGAACTGTGAATTGCCAAAAGACATGAGAAGACTCTAGGAAAAGGTTCTGATTATGCCAACATTGAGCTTATTGCTTATGTTCCATTATTTTGCTGTATTTAACCACGATTTTCCATGTGGATGACGTCTTTTTTTTTGTGGTGTGTAGTATACTACAATGAAACCCCTGAGAAAACCTGCAGCTGTCCACAGGAGAACTGTAACTTCTGAGAAGAATTTTCCAGCAGATAACTGCCAACCTTTAGGGTAAGTTCACACATGTTTTTTTTTAAATCAATGAAACTTTTTTTAACTGTAATATACTGTCATATATCTATATACTGATTGTACACAGGCAGTTGTACAGACATAGCTCAGTATGCCCTAACAACAATAAATATGGTCAGACAGCCCCGGGGTCCTTCAATGGACCCTGGGCTGGCTGGCATTTTAAGTTATGGGCTTTGATCGCGTCACAGGCATTTCCTGTAACGCGATCAAAGGGCAGTCCCCCCCTCCTCTTATTTACTTTGAATGCCGCAATCAGTTTTGATCGCAGCATTCAATGGGTTAACAGTGGAGAGAAAAGGTTTCTCTTCTCTCCGTCGTTAAAGCGGGGCTGCGGCTGTGTTTTACAGCCATCGTCCCGCTCCTGATCGCGCGCGGACAAGGCTGTCACACAGGACGAGAATGCTCGTCCTAATGCGTGAGGTACCCGCCGCTCAGGACGCGTATTCTCATCCTATGTCGGCAAGTGGTAAAGACCCTTTGCACCTCAAAGGTGGCTGTCCATTTTATACTTACAGGTAATAATGCATTGGAATACATAAGTCCATCGCTCAGTCCAATTCAACATTTTAGCTGGGCCAATCATGGCCCTTAGTTTGGGGTAATCCCATTTTTTTTCATTGTTTACCAGAGGACACATTTAAAGTTACTGAGTAGAGATGAGCAAATTTGCCGTTTTTTTTTTTTTAATCTATTCTCTTCTCACTATGAAACACACTTAATCACACCAATTCACTATCTATCTGTGTTTTATCATCTCTCACTCTCTGTCTGACGTCCTCTCTCTCCTATCTGTATCCCCACAAAGCAGCAGCATTTCATGGTTTGGCTGTTTATAGTGACTATGACACATATGACTGTCATCATTGACTCACACCCTATACCCCTCATGACTGGCTGTGCTGGAGGGGGGGCTGCCTGCAAGACATTATGGGAAAGTCTGCCGGCCGTGTTCATGTGACCCTTCTTCTCTGTCTTATGGTCTTCTTTTGATCTGTAAAATGGCAGCCGCCAACTTAAGCGATTCTTGCGGGACGAATCCTAAAAGTTTTGGATTTGAGAAAAACTGAAGCTTTTGAGAAATCCGTAATGAATTTGATTAGTGTAGAATAGATTCGCTCATCTCTATTACTGATGGAGTCTTTTCATCTTCTTTAGAAGAAGATCCTTAGTCAAGCCTACTTTGCGTAGAAACGTTGCCCAAATTATTGAGATCTTTGTGACTGGAGGATCAGGAGTAGTAATCTGCCTCTAATACTGTACCTCAATATGATGGCATGTGAAGTGATTTTTTGGCCAAAAAATTGTGCCATGGGTAAAACTGCCACTTATAAAGAATTGGTGATATTAAATATTACTTTTATTGACCGTGAACTTTAATTATTTTTGCTGGACAACCCTTTTATCACCTATTTATAGGAAAGGTGATAAATGAGTGATCGCTCTAGGTCCGATGGCTGGAACCCCTGTGATCTTGTGAACGAGGGTCCCGTGTCCTCAGAATGGAGCAGTGTGCATGCGTGCACATTACCGCTCCATTCATTCTTTATGGGGCTGACGAAGAAAACCTGAACACTGTAGATAGGTGATAACTTTAAATAGTACAACCCTTTTAACTTTAGCAACCAGTGTCAAGCAGCTGCTGCCAAGGCAAATAAAGTTACATAGTTACATAGTTGATAGGGTTGAAAAAAGACAAAGGTCCTCAAGTCCAACCTATTATCCTACCGTGGAGTTCCAGAGGCAGGCGAAAAAAAAACAAAAAACATAAAGCGGATGCCTTATTGGGGGAAAAAAATCCTCCATGAGTACAAATATGGCATCAGAAGAAATCCCTGAATCAACGTCCCATATCCAGAATCTATTACTCATAACCTGTAACAGGTTCAACATGGGTCTTCTCATGTGACTTTTGGCAATTCGGAGTTCGCAGTCCTCCTGAGGACAGCAGCAGGTTTTCCCTTAGTCGTCCTTTTTTGCACCCGTACTAGTTCAGCCATGTCCTTCTTATACACAGAATTGTCCACAATATTCTATGTGTGGTGTGACCAGTGATTTGTATACAGGAAAAACTATGTTCCTGTCATGAGGATCTAGGCCTATGTTCTTGCATCCCATGATTTTATTTGGCTTGGCAGCAGCTGCCTGGGACTGTTTGCTAAAGGTAAATTTACTGTTCGCCAATATTCCCAAGTCTATTGACAAGAACATGGTTTCACCTCCATACAAATCACTAGACAAACCACACATGGAATATTTTGTAAAATTTTGGGCACCTGTGTATAAGAAGGACATAGCTGAACTAGAACGGGTGCAAAGAAGGACGACCAAGGTAATTGAAAAGAGTTTTTCACCAAAAATTTGCCGAACAAAGCAGCAGCACAGTGAATCGAACGCTGTTTTCATATTTCAGTAGCCCAGTTGCAGCGACAATCACTTTAATCCTTATATGCAAATTAGCTTTTTGGTGCAACGAGGGCTACCTTCTATGCCCAGTACGACACCCTACCTCCCTTGCTTGATTGACATAGTCAAGTAGTGTAAAAGCCATGATTACGCCTGGCCCCATATTCTCCTGAGCGCGCCCACGTCTGCTTCCGAATCGGCGCATGCACAGTACATCCCTGAAGCTTCACCGGTCTATAATAATAATATAATACCTCTGCGAATTTTGTGGTGGGAGCCGCCACGCAAAATGTGCCGTGTGAACTGACCCTTAAGGTCCTCTTACATGGCCTGATATGGGTCGTGAAAACGAGTGCCGATCAATGAGGCAGTGCATTAATTAGCACTCATTTGCTACTTTCGAAAGGAAGAAATGAATAGTAACGTATGGGGACGAGCGATCATCCCGATACAATCATGTCGGCAGCACATTTTTGTTTACACAAGGAGATGTAATGCCGACAACGATAATATTTCTTGCTGCAAAAAGGATACAATCAGCCGATGAACAAGCTTTTTCTCGTTCCTCGTCTAATCATTGCTCTGTTCACACAGGGCAATAATCGGGAACGAGCGTTCATACGAACGCTCATTGGCCGATTATAGACCCGTGTAAAAGGGCCCTTAGTCACAGACAGAATACAAAATAATTACCTCCAGTGACTTACAGGTAACGTCTCTTCTGATTGGAATGGTTCTTCTTTTTTCTTCTCCATATGGCCCAGACAGTCATGACAACTACTTCCGAAGACTTCAGAGTTTACTTGCCCAGATATCATAGACCAAGGACGTAGCTATAGGTGGTGGTAGCAGTGGCACCTGTGCCCTGGTGCCTGATGGGACTAAAGACCCCTCTGCCCCATAAGAAGACACCCATATTTTAAAAGGCACATGGTATGTGGGGGCTATGTTACAAGTTGTGCATTGGTCGCAGGAGCTTCAACTTACACCTCTGACTTTGACTCATAACTTCCACAGCCTATCCACTATAACAACGCAAACCCCCCGATACTGCTGACCTCATTAAAAACTGCTATTCTGCTGCTACCACCAATATTGTTACTGCTGCAGCCCAATGTTTTTCCCTTACTGTACCTATAGTACTGCCCAATGCCCCCAAATACTGTTCTGCCAATATAAAAGTGCCCGAAGACACAGATACAGATGAAAGCAGAAGCATAAATAGTAAGTGCTGTCCCAAAAGCAAACTTTTAACCAGTGGCGGATTATAATATGGGCCCATCATTTAACCTGCCTGACTTGTTTAAATTGGTCGTTATCTATTGGAAAAAATCTAATAGAGAATAGTCGATAATACTTACCCTTCTTCAGGTCCAGGCGACGCTGAACAGTGTTCGGACCTAGTGTGGAGGCGCCTGGACCTGAAGAGGAGGGTAAGTAAATGAGTTTGGTTTGAAATCTGAAATTAGGGGTCTGGAGTCTGAAAGCATATATCCGAAACCTGGGGTCTGATCTGGGGTCTGAAAATAGGAACAGGAAGGGTCAGTCTATTATGAATGGTAGATCACGTGAGGAAGGAAATCTTAAACAAACTCTCGTCTCAGGGTATGTTCACACGCACTAATTACGGACGTAATTCGAGCGTTTTTGCCCCGAATTACGTCCGAAAAATGCGCCTCGATAGTGTTGACAAACATCTGCCCATTGAAAGCATGTCTGTTCACACGAGGCGTATATTTACGCGCCGCTGTCAAATGACGGCGCGTAAATAGACGCCTGCGTCAAAGAAGTGACCTGCCACTTCTTGGGGCGTAATTGGAGCCGTTATTCATTGACTCCAATGAAAAGCAGCGCCAATTACGTCCGTAATGGACGCGGCGTTCAAGCGCCTGCACATGCCGTTACGGCTGAAATTACGGGGATGTTTGCTCCTGAAAACATCCCCGTAATTTCAGCCGTTACGGACGCTGCCGTGTGAACATACCCTCATGGTGAAATTAAATGAAAGCTTTAATAGAAAGAAAACTTACAAAAATGAACAATCTTTTTGTGGCATAATTATTAATTGATCTTTATCAGGTAGTTCAATTGAAAGAAATCGGGTAACTTTGATTTAATCATTAGAGGCTATGAACACCTTTTGAATTTTTTTTTTTTTTTTATAAAAATGTGTAACAGTGTGATTGGTGCAATATCAAAATACTTTTTATTAAAAATTATTTAAACTTTTTGAGATACAGCTGCTTTGTTTGCTGTATAAAGAGCAGCTGTATCTAGTGCTGAAAACTATCTGTCAGGTCAGAGGCACTGACGGGTTCAGTGACAGCGGGTCCTTCGAGTCTCTGACACGCAGGATCGAGCTGCTATCGATCGCATCTAAGTTCAGAAATTAGATGTGATCGATTATAGAGGGAACCTGCTGTCACTGAACCTGTCACCTAATTTAGGCAGGGAACTCCACCTGCTTGTGGAGTAATGATCTCCCAGAGATCTATGCCAACTTCAATTTAGAAGGTAAAGTTTAAAAGATCACCTGTGAAAGGGTGATAGGCATTATCGCTTGTAGCCAGTCCCCGAAGCCAAACCCACAAAGGAGGAGGAGAGACCGGTAAGAAATCTCAGCTGCAGCCGCTTAATCTGTCCTGAATATTCTTCTGTCTGGGTCACTTGCAAGGAAGGCTGAAGTGGCTGGTGCAGCGAGCACCGATCAACGAGACATCGTTGATCGGCGATCGTTTGCTCCTGTCACACGGAGCTATGGATGGGGACGAGCGGTCGTTACTCCGATCGATCGTCCCCATACATTATCATCATGTCAGCAGCGGGTCTCCCTGTTTATACAGGGAGATGCGCTGCCGACAACGATAATATTTTACTTTTTTAAAACGATACGACCAGCAGATGATCGGTCATTTGCTCGTTCAACTGCTGATCGTTCCCCTGTTTACACTGGTCAATTATCGACAACAAGCGTTCTATGAAAGCGTGTCTGCTCGATAATTGCCCAGTGTAAATCCCCCTTAAGGCTGCTGGACATGCCCGCATTCTCCACCAGCTGATAAGGAAATCTTAAACTCTTGTCTCACGCTAAAAATAAGTTACAATCGTAAGTTAAGAGAGAGAGAAGGAAGAAAGATGTGGCCATGGAGGTCCTCTCAAGAGTTGGACAAAAGACCTAAAAATTTACTTTTAGATTAACATTTTAAAAGTCTTTTCTATTGAACTGCCATCAAGGAATTGCCTTACAAGTTATTGGCCACACAAGAAATACGTATTAATAACACATCATTCTTATTTACAAGTTAATGTTGTCAGAACATGAAGTCAACCTGCAGCAAATTTGAAAATATTATCTCATCATGACCTCCATCGCTATCCCCCCTAAGGAGGGATAACCAGCAGACATAATTGGCAAAGATTCCGACTCTATCTTACATAGACCTCATGAGAAACAGGATAAACATTTAAGATGTATACATATATATGGCATAAGCAAATAATATTGTCAATTATTAGCCAAGCTATAATGATTATTTTTCTTTATCAATATATAGATATTACCAGTCAGTGTAATCCTGCCTCTAATGACAATGAGATGACAGCTGAGAAGTCCTCTCTACAGACCAGGAAGGGTCAGTCTATTATGAATGGTGGATCCTGCATTATCTATATAAAGGTGTTACCTGTCCGTGTAATCCTGTTTGTGATAATAATGAGATGGCTGCTGAAAAACGATCCCTACAGAACAGGAAGGATTAGTCTAGTATGAATGGGGGATCTTGTGTTATGTACGGATGTAGCCAAGTTTAACTTGACTAACTTGCTGCATGAATGCAACAAATGCCATTGAAAACCATTGAAAAAGTCAAGTTAAATTTTCTTGCCAATGTGCATTTAATGCGTTAAAAGTCCAGATAAAGATGGCTACATCCGTATATATAGTTGTTACCCGTCAGTGTAATCTTGCCTGCGATGATAATGAGATGTATGCTGAGACGTGATCTCTACAGAACAGGAAGGCTATTTTGAATGGTGGATCCTCTGTTATCTTTATATAGATGTTATCAGTCAGTGTAAGGCTGGGTTCACACGACCTATTTTCAGGCGTTAACGAGGCGTATTATGCCTCGTTTTATGTCTGAAAATAGGGCTACAATACGTCGGCAAACATCTGCCCATTCATTTGAATGGGTTTGCCGACGTACTGTGCAGACGACCAGTCATTTACGCGTCGTCGTTTGACAGCTGTCAAACGACGACGCGTAAAAATACAGCCTCGTCAAAAGAAGTGCAGGACACTATATGCAGGACACTTATATACATTATATGCAGGACACTTCTTTCAGACGTAATTTGAGCCGTACTTCATTGAACTCAATGAAGCACAGCTCAAAATTTACGGCTGTCAGAGAAGCCTCGCAAAATGCGAGCAGGAGGAATTACGGCTGAAACGAGGCAGCTGTTTTCTCCTGAAAACAGTCTGTCATTTCAGCCGTAAAAGCCTCTCATCGTGTGCACATACCCTCATCCTGCCTGTGACCGGGGCTGATTCTATCTTTTCTGCTGCCAGAGGCAAAAACTTAAATAGTGCCCACCAGATCTTGATTGACATCCCCAGGCTGTTCTACATCACTTGCAGCCTCCTCCAACTCTTGCAGATGGGCCATTGCCTTGTACTCCCATGGCATGCGCGGTGCAGCGATGAAGCCGGGCAGAGTATACTTCGCTGCATGGTGTGTGGCCAAGTATTATAAGGCAATGGCACATCCGAGAAAGTTGGAGGAGACTGGCAGTGCTGTAGAACAGCCAGGGGATGTTAAATCAAGCATGGAAAAGTGGGTTTGGAGGCAGGACTATGTCACTCTTCAGGATAGCGGCACCGCCCCATGACCCTTTAATGAGTAATTAGCCTATAGTGTGCACCGTTTTAAAAGCTGATTTTATAGATTTTGCTTCATCTGAAAAAAAAACATACAAGGGAATGTTTGGAAATATGGTTAGGTCATATATTACTGCATGGTGGTGGTTCAAGGGGTTAAAACTACCTGACCGGTTCCCATTAAATATACAATGAATTGAAAACAATTCCATCTGCCCTTCAATTTTGTTATTATAAATATAACCTATATAATTACAGATCCAGAACCAAGCTCAGTACATAAATACAGCACCGGAACCAAGCTCAGTACATATGTACTGCACCAGAACCAAGCTCAGTACATATGTACTGCGCCAGAACTAAGCTCAGTACATAAATACAGCACCAGAACCAAGCTCAGTACATATGTACTGCACCAAAACAAAGCTCAGTACATATAGAGAGCTCCAGAACCAAGCTCAGAACATATACTGTATACAACACCAGAACCAAGCTAAATACATATATACAGCACAAGAACCAAGCTCAGTGCATATATACACCAGCAGAACAAAGTTCAGTACATAAATACAGCACCAGAACCAAGCTCAGTCCATAAATACACCACCAGAACAAAGCTCAGCACAAATATACAGCACCAGAACAAAGCTTAGTACATATATACAACACCAGAACCAAGTTCAAATACAGCTCAATTTAGCTCTACCCCTGCTGTATAGGTTTGTACGATGTAAAACTACAGCTCCCAGCATGGCCTGAACAATGGTAAGGATATTGTAACGGCAGGGGGTAGGGAGACGGACAAGTGAGCCCTAATCTACCCGCCACTCTGTCCCTGCCTACTTGCAACGACCCGCCCTAGGCGACGGGGCACAACTGGGCGGCGGTCCCTGCGCTCAGTAAGTGCACGACAAACACGACAAACATACAAGGAACACAAGCAAGGAAAAGGGGCCGTTGCACACGGCAACACCGTGAGCAACCAGAGTGGTGAACGAGCCGAGTCAAGCCAGGAGTGTGCGAGGTACAAAACGAAAAGCAGAAGAGTAGTCGGTAAGCCAGGGTCGGTATGGAGCAGGATCAAAAATAGCAGGAGCTGTAGCTGGGCCAGGAACCACAAGGAAGGAAACAAAAGCAATAACAAGCACCGAGGGACAGGAAGTGCAGGCTTAAATAGACCGAGGGCGGGAGCTAGCTGAGTCTGGCCAGGTTACGATAGGCTCTCCCACTCCTAAGCCTGCCAGCCTGAATGGTGGAAGCAGGAGTCAGTCTCAGGGATGTATTCTCAGGTGCTGACTGATTAGTTCTGGGAGTTAACCCCGCAGTGCCTGGCAGATCCTTTACAGTACCCCCCCTTTTATGAGGGGCCACCGGACCCTTTCTAAGTGGACCTGGCTTACTGGGGAAACGCAGGTGGAACCTCCTGACCAATACCCCAGCGTGAACATCCCGGGCGGGTACCCAAGTCCTCTCCTCGGGCCCGTATCCTCTCCAATGGACCAGGTACTGGAGGGAGCCTTGGACCATCTTGCTGTCCACAATCCTGGCCACCTCGAATTCCACCCCCTCCGGGGTGAGGATGGGAACAGGAGGTCTCCTCGAGGGAGCCAAGGACGGGGAGCAGCGTTTGAGGAGGGAGGCATGAAACACGTCGTGTATCCGAAAAGACGGGGGTAACTCCAGCCGGAAGGAGACAGGATTGAGGACCTCAATGACCTTATACGGCCCAATAAACCGGGGAGCAAACTTCTTGGACGGAACCTTGAGACGCAAGTTCCTAGACGACAACCACACCAGATCCCCGACCATAAACAGGGGGTTAGCAGAACGTTTTTTATCAGCCTGAGTTTTTTGTACGCTCTGGGACACCTCTAGGTTTTTCTGAACCTGGGCCCAGACTGTGCACAGTTCCCGATGAACGACCTCTACCTCAGGATTGTTGGAACTACCAGGTGAAACGGAGGAGAACCGTGGATTAAACCCAAAATTACAAAAAAAAGGAGAGACCCCAGACGAGTTACTGACCCGGTTATTAAGGGAAAATTCGGCGAGGGGAATGAAAGAGACCCAATCAAATTGACAGTCAGAGACAAAACACCTTAAGTATTGTTCTAGAGACTGATTAGTCCTCTCCGTTTGGCCATTGGTTTCAGGATGGAAGGCAGAGGAGAAGGACAGATCAATCCCCAACTTCATACAGAAGGCTCTCCAAAACAATGAAACAAATTGTACCCCTCTGTCCGAAACAATATTGACAGGGACCCCATGGAGACGCAGGATGTGTTTGACAAACAAGGTAGCCAACGTTTTGGCGTTGGGTAGTTTCTTGAGGGGCACAAAGTGGCACATCTTACTGAAGCGGTCCACCACCACCCACACCACCGACTTGCCTTGGGATGGAGGCAAATCGGTGATAAAATCCATGGAGATATGTGTCCAAGGTCTCTGGGGAATGGGCAACGAACGCAGTAAGCCCGCTGGTCGGGACCTGGGAGTCTTGGACCTAGCACAAACCTCACAAGCGGCGACGTAGGCCTTAACGTCTTTAGGCAACCCAGGCCACCAATAATTTCTGGTAATGAGGTGTTTGGTACCCAGGATGCCTGGATGGCCAGATAGTGCGGAGTCATGATTTTCCCTAAGTACCCTTAGCCGGAATTGCAGGGGAACAAACAGCTTGTTCTCAGGAAGGTTCCCGGGAGCTGCACCTTGATCAGCAGCAATTTCAGAGACTAAATCAGAATCGATCGAGGAAATGATTATACCTGGAGGCAAAATACAAGCAGGATCTTCCTCCGAAGGAGGGCTGGCCATGAAGCTACGCGACAGTGCATCAGCCTTAATATTTTTAGACCCAGCCCTATAGGTAACCAAAAAATTGAATCTGGTAAAAAATAACGCCCATCGAGCTTGTCTCGGGTTTAGCCTCCGGGCAGATTCTAGGAACACCAGATTCTTGTGGTCGGTAAGGACCGTTACCTGGTGCCTAGCCCCCTCCAGGAAGTGGCGCCACTCTTCAAATGCCCATTTAATGGCTAAGAGTTCGCGGTTGCCAATATCATAGTTACTTTCAGTTGGCGAAAACTTCCTGGAGAAGTAGGCACAGGGGCGGAGATGGGTGAGGGACCTGGTACCCTGGGACAAGACAGCCCCCACTCCCACCTCAGATGCGTCAACTTCCACGATAAATGGCTCCATTTGGTTGGGCTGAACCAGCACCGGGGCCGAGACAAAGCACTTCTTAAGGACCTCAAAAGCCTGGACAGCCTCAGGAGGCCAGTGGAGGAGATCAGCACCTTTGCGAGTGAGGTCCGTAAGGGGCTTAGCGATGACCGAGAAGTTAGCAATAAATCTCCTGTAATAATTAGCAAACCCCAAAAAACACTGTAACGCCTTCAGGGAGGCAGGTTGGACCCATTCCGCCACAGCCTGAACCTTGGCGGGGTCCATGCGGAATTCATGAGGAGTGAGGATTTGACCCAAAAATGGAATCTCCTGTACCCCAAACACACATTTTTCGGTTTTGGCAAACAGTTTATTTTCCCGAAGGACCTGGAGCACCTTCCTGACATGCTCCACGTGGGAGGACCAGTCCTTGGAAAACACCAGTATGTCATCAAGGTACACTACCAGAAAAATCCCCAGGTAATTTCTCAAAATCTCATTTATGAAATTCTGGAAGACCGCAGGGGCATTACACAACCCAAAGGGCATGACGAGGTATTCGAAATGGCCTTCGGGCGTGTTAAACGCAGTCTTCCACTCATCCCCCTCTTTGATGCGAATAAGGTTATACGCCCCCCGTAGATCCAATTTAGAAAACCATTGGGCCCCCAGAACCTGATTAAAGAGATCAGGAATCAAAGGAAGGGGATACTGGTTCCTTACCGTGACCTTATTCAGGCTACGGTAGTCAATGCATGGCCTAAGACCACCATCCTTCTTCCCCACGAAGAAGAAGCCAGCACCTACCGGAGAAGAAGAGGGACGAATGTAACCCTTGGCCAGGGATTCCTGGATATACACTCTCATAGCTTCACGTTCGGGACAAGAAAGATTAAATATCCTACCCTTAGGAAGCTTAGCTCCTGGTACCAATTCGATAGCGCAATCGTATTCTCTATGAGGAGGTAACACTTCGGAGGCCTCCCTAGAGAAAACATCAGCGAAGTCCTGAACAAACTCGGGTAGCGTATTCGCCTCCTTAGGGGGAGAAATAGAATTAACAGAAAAACATGACGTACAACATTCATTACCCCATTTGGTTAGCTCCCCAGTATTCCAGTCAAACGTAGGATTATGCAACTGCAACCAGGGAAGACCTAGCACCAAATCGTACGATAATCCCTGCATCAACAGTACAGAGCATTGCTCCAAATGCATGGAGCCAACAAGGAGTTCAAAAACAGGGGTATGCTGTGTAAAATAACCATTAGCAAGAGGAGTGGCGTCGATACCCACTACCGGGACAGGTTTAGGCAAATCAATAAGAGGCATAGCAAGGGACATAGCAAATTCCACAGACATGATATTAGTAGAGGACCCTGAATCCACGAAAGCACTGCCGGTAGCAGACCTACCACCAAAAGAGACCTGAAAGGGAAGCAAGATCTTAGTACGTTTTATATTTACGGGAAATACCTGTGCGCCCAAGGGACCTCCCCGATGATCACTTAGACGCGGAAGTTCTCTGGCTGCAACCTTACGCTTAGGACAGTTGTTCACTTGATGCTTGTCGTCCCCACAGTAGAAGCAGAGACCATTCTTCCTGCGGAATTCTCTACGTTGTTGGGGGGACACGGAGGCCCCGAGTTGCATAGGTATCTCTGAATCTTTCGGGGAGGAACGAAGCAACGGAGCTTCGGGAGGCATCATGGGGGAGTCGGAGGAGAAAACACATAAACGTTCACGTTGTCGTTCCCTGAGACGTCGGTCAAGTCGTATCGCTAAAGCCATAACCTGGTCTAGGGAGTCAGAAGAGGGATAGCTAACTAGCAGGTCTTTCAGGGCATTCGACAGACCCAACCTAAACTGGCACCTTAAGGCAGGGTCATTCCACCGAGAAGCTACGCACCACTTCCGAAAGTCAGAGCAATACTCCTCAACAGGTCTCTTACCCTGACTTAAGGTCACCAGCTGACTCTCGGCAAAGGCAGTCCTGTCAGTCTCGTCATAAATAAGTCCGAGAGCAGAAAAGAAACAATCAACGGAGGAAAGTTCAGGGGCGTCAGGAGCCAAGGAGAAGGCCCACTCTTGGGGCCCTTCCTGGAGCCGGGACATAATTATACCCACCCGCTGGCTCTCAGAACCTGAGGAATGAGGCTTTAAACGAAAGTAAAGCCTACAACTCTCCCGAAAGGAGAGAAAAGTCCTCCGGTCCCCTGAGAACCGGTCGGGCAACTTGAGGTGGGGTTCAAGAGGTGCGGTGCGGGGAACTACCAGGGTAGCATCAGGCTGGTTGACCCTCTGAGCCAGGGCCTGGACCTGTAGGGAGAGACCCTGCATTTGCTGAGCCAGGGTCTCACGGGGATCCATAGTGGTGTCAGGGACCAGGGGTAGACTAGGTATGGGCTTGTTATTATGTAACGGCAGGGGGTAGGGAGACGGACAAGTGAGCCCTAATCTACCCGCCACTCTGTCCCGGCCTACTTGCAACGACCCGCCCTAGGCGACGGGGTACAACTGGGCGGCGGTCCCTGCGCTCAGTAAGTGCACGACAAACATACAAGGAACACAAGCAAGGAAAAGGGGCCGTTGCCCACGGCAACACCGTGAGCAACCAGAGTGGTGAACGAGCCGAGTCAAGCCAGGAGTGTGCGAGGTACAAAACGAAAAGCAGAAGAGTAGTCGGTAAGCCAGGGTCGGTATGGAGCAGGATCAAAAATAGCAGGAGCTGTAGCTGGGCCAGGAACCACAAGGAAGGAAACAAAAGCAATAACAAGCACAGAGGGACAGGACTTGCAGGCTTAAATAGACCGAGGGCGGGAGCTAGCTGAGTCTGGCCAGGTTACGATAGGCTCTCCCACTCCTAAGCCTGCCAGCCTGAATGGTGGAAGCAGGAGTCAGTCTCAGGGATGTATTCTCAGGTGCTGACTGATTAGTTCTGGGAGTTAACCCCGCAGTGCCTGGCAGATCCTTTACAGTTATGCTGGAAGTTGCTGTTATTATAAATATATCCTATATAATTATAGTTACAGAACCAAGCTCATACATATACACAGCACCAGAACCAAACTCAGTACATAAATACATCACAAGAACCAAGCTTAGTACATATATACAGTAGTAGAACCAAGCTCAGTACATAAATACAGCACCAGAACAAAGCTCAGTACATATATTGTGCACCAGAACCAAGCTCAGTACATATATACAGCACTAGAACAAAGCTCAGTACATATATACAGTAGTAGAACCAAGCTCAGTACATAAATACACTTCGCACCAGAACCAAATTCAGTATATAAATACAGTACTAGAACCAAGCTCAGTACATAAATACAGCACCAAAACCAAGGTCAGTACATAAATGCAACACCAGAACAAAGCTCAGTACATATATACAGCACCAGAAAAAGCTCAGTACATAAATACAACACCAGAACGAAGCTCAAATACAGCTAGCTCAATTTAGTTCCACCCATGCCGTATAAGTTTGTATGGTGTAAAACTACAGCTCCCAGCATGGCCCGAACAATGGTAAGGATATGATGGGAGTTGAAAATTTCACAAAAAAAATCATACCACCCATAATCTTGCTGCAGATCATACAGTGACTACAGTACTGATTAGAGGCAGAATAAACATTTGTGTTATGTGACTCACATGGGACGTCTTCTCAGATTCTAGTTGTTCTTTTTCTCTTTTCTTCTCCATCCGGTCCAGACCTCTATGATGACTTCTCCCGGCCACAGCCTATTTCTGCAGTTTGCCGCTGAGATGTCTTCAGCTTCCCACTTTTCAAGCATTTTCACACCTATAAATGAAGGTAAAATTCTCATGGTGCCACACACTTTACTCCTAATTATAATAGCGCCATACACTGCGCCTCTAAATATAATAGCATGATACACTGCACCTCTAATTCTAATAGAACCATACACTGTGACCCAGATTAGAATAGCACCATATACTGGGTACCTGGTGTGTGTTTGCCCCCACAGACACACAGTGCCCACTGTAGACAGTGCTCCCATAGAGCACCCTGTAGACAGTGCCCCACATAAAGCCCCCTGTAGACAGTGCCCCACATACATAGAGCCCCCTATAGAGCCTCCTGTAGATACTTCCCCATAGAGCCCCTGTAGATAGTGCCCCCTATAGAAAGTTCCATACATAAACCACCTGGAAGTTTGTGGCCCCATAGATCCCTCTGTATATAGAGCCCGACTTATAGCCCCCTGTGGAGAGTGCCCGACATATAGCCCCCCTGTAGATAGTGCCCCACATTTAGCCCCCCCTGTAGATAGTGCCCCTCCTCTCTTCTGAGCAGGTCTGCTGGGGCTGAACGACGCAAGTGGCACGATGATGTCATTGCCCCCGCTTGCATCATTACAAGGCACTGAATTGCAGGCTCATTGGGGTACTGTTATGACTGCGGTTGTCCTTCAGCGAACGGCCGCAACTTCCTGGCCATCTGCCAGCATCTCCCTCCCCAGAGACGCCAGGTGGCGCGGCCTTCCCATCCTGGACTGTGCGATAGGTTGCTCTGGTGGTAGGTTAGGGAACTTTTAGAGAGTGCGCTAAAAGTTCCCTAACCTACCCCCAGAGCACCCTGGACTATAAAAAGGGCTCCGCCCTTCCACTCCTTGCCTGAGTGTTGTTGTAGTTTTCCCATGTTTGTATTGCAAATGGTCCCTTAGTGTTTTCCTGCTCCCAGTGTTCCAGTGCCCTGCTACCTGTCTCCTGTATCCCGTGCTGTGTTTCGTTACTGAGCCTGTTTAGTGTTGGAGTCGTGTTGTGCCGCCTGCGGGTATACACCACATCTGGTGTCATTTGCCATCCCTGGTACCTTCCACCACGCCTGGCGCAGCCTGCCACGCCTGCTGGAATACACCACCTCTGGTGCCATCCACAGCGTCTGGCGCAACCTGCCATATCTAGCCCCATCTGTGCCAGAGCCTCTGCCGCAGTCTGTACTATCTCAGGTACCCTGGTTCTACAAACCTCTTCCTTAGACTGTGAGTTGGCCAGCTGCCTCTCCGCAACGGCAGAGCGGCCTAGTGGGTCCACATACCCCTGGATTGTGATAGTCAGTCTATTCTGAATGGTGGATCCTGTGTTCTCTCTATTTATAGATGTTACCTGTCAGTGTAATCCTGCCTCCAATGACAATGAGATGACTGCTGAGAAGTGATCTCTACAGAACAGAAATCGTCTGTCTATTATGAATGGTGGACCCTGTGTTATCTATATATAGGTGTTACCTGTCAGTGTAAACCTGCCTGAGATGACAATGACTGCTGAGAAGTGATCTCTACAGAACAGGAAGGGTCAGTCTATTATTAATGGTGGATCCTGTGTTATCTATATTCAGGTGTTGCCGGTCAGTGTAATCCTGCCTGTGATGATAATGACTGCTAAGACATGATCTCAACTTTTTAGGGGTAGTTTCAGGAATATTTCTCAAGTCTGTATGGATCTGCCACTGGTATGGCAGATCCATACTCTCTGCTCTCGATAGGTATCGTGCCCAGATTCCATTCCCTGCCCTCTGTAAGGAGGGAAGAGAGGTGTTTGATTCCCCTATATCTATTGAGGAACTGAAAGAAGCATTGCTTTCCTTCTCGGGAAATTCCTTCCCTGGAGCGGATGAATTGCCTTCTGAAATCTACAGAAAGTTTGGGGATGTCATTTTAGCTCTGTTGTGGGAAGTATTAAAATGTGCCAAAAATGAGGGAACCTCTCAAAATCAATGTCAGAAGCCATTAAAGCACTTACCCCCCAAAAAAGGGAAAGACCCCAGCGACAGGGAGGCTTATAGACCTATATCTCTCCTCAACACAGATGTCAAGCTATATGCGAAAATACTGGAAAACAAAGTCATAAATTCTATAATCCATAAGGACCAAAATGGCTTCATCCCTGGTAGGAATGGGGGTAAAAATATTCGTAGATTGTTTGCTAATATACAGTTGGGCCAGGGTGGAACCCACTCAATCCGGTCTTTAGAAGCTACTAAAGCGTTTGACAGAGTGGAGTGGGCTTTTCTATGGAGAGTTACGTCAAAATTTGGGATTGGAAGTAATTTCATAGTCTTTGATATTTAACCCCTTAATGACCGCCGATACGCCTTTTCACGGCGGTCATTAATGAGCTTTATTCTAGGCCGCCGCTTTTTGGCGGTGGCCTAAGCAACGTCCTGCATGGGTCTCTTGTGCAGGCTGGAGCCGAGGCTCGGCTGTCTGATGTCAGCCGGGCTTCTGCTCCAATGGTAGCGATCGAAGTTTACTTAGATCACGGCCATTTAACCCCTCAAATGCCGTGATCATTAGCAACCGCTGCATTTGAGTTGTTTACAGGGGGAGGGAGCTCTCATATGGCGACATTGACGGAAAAATAAAAAAGTTATGGCTCTTGGAAAGCAGTGATGCAAAGTAAAATAATTTTAGTTCAAACGTTTTTATTCTGCAAAAGTAGGAAAACATAAAAAACCTCTACATATGTGGTATCGCCGTAATTGTACCGACCCATAGAATAAAGGTAGCATGTTATTTATGCTGCACGGTAAACGGCATTAATGTAAAATGCATAGAACAATGGCTAAATTGCTGTTTTTTTTTTATACCCCCCAAAAAAAATAAGTTAAGAAAAAAATTTCTATATACCCCAAAACGGTGCCATTGAAAAATACAACTCATCCCGCAAAAAACAAGTACTCATACAGCCATGTCCACGTGAAAATAAAAAAGTTATAGCCCTTTGAATGTGACGATGGAAAAACAAAAAAAATTGCTTGGTCATTAGGGCCCAGAATACATGCAGGGGGAAGGGGTTAAAGAAGTGGCGCCCAAGCTAGATCAGAAGATCTCGAAATATGCCCAGCTGGCACTTTTGAATTGAACTGAAGATCTGGCAATGGCGAAGTTTTCGCAACTGCAAATACGTCTAATTTTGAGAGTTTTACGGCTTGCAATGAATGGATGGCAGAGTCTCCCCCTTCTTTTCAGGAATGGAGAAACATTGTTCTTAAAATCAAAGCGTATGAGAAGATAAGAGCTAAAAAGCAAAACCAACTATGTATATTGGGGGAGCTTTGGGGCGCCTGGAATTGATGTGGATATTTTTCTCTCTTTGGAACTGGAGGGTGGGTGAGGTGGGTTGGGAATCTGTGGGGTATTCTGTGTTAGGCCTCATGCACACGACCGTAGCCATGTGCACGGCCGTGATTTGCGGGTAGGCCGGCCACGGAGTGACAGCCGCGAGCCGACTGCAAATCGCGGGCTGTCACTCAGGGCTGTCACTCAGTGCAGGGAGCCGGGCTCCTAGCATCATAGTTATGTACGACGCTAGGAGTCCCTGCCTCTCCGTGGAACTACTGTCCCGTACTGAAAACATGATTACAGTACGGGACAGCTGTCCTGCAGAGAGGCAGGGACTCCTAGCGTCGTACATAACTATGATGCTAGGAGCCCGGCTCCCTGCACTGAGTTCGGTCCGGGACTTCCGGCCGAAATACGTCCGTCCAATACGGACGTTAATGTGGTCGTGTGAACCCAGCCTAACACTCTACTCGGAAACTAGATGGTAAGCTGTCCAGCTGGTTTTAGATGTCAGAGGATGGGACAGGTCCTCTATGACATAAATCCTGATTTAAATAATAGGTCAGTTTCTGAGGACTTATTCCATTTAGGCTTCGTTCGCATCTGCGTTGAGACTCCGTTAATGGGTTCCGGCTGAGCTTTCCGTCAGGGGAACCCATTAACGGAATCCATAGGTTTCCTTTTGCATCACCATTGATTGCATCGGTGCAAATTGTTTCCGTTGGTCACCGCTGTGCAAGGGTTTTGTCGTGTTTGACTGAATCAATAGCGTAGTCGACTGCGCTATTCATCCTGTCAAAACGACGGACCGCTTACATAACGGGAACAAAGGGAATCCATTTGCACCGGATCAGTCACCATTGAAATGAATGGTGATGCAAAAGGAAACTTATGGTTTCAGTTTGGATTCCGTTCATGGGTTCCCCCGACGGAACCCATGAACAGATGTGAATGAAACCTTAAATAGAGGTTCTCTCCTGAGTAATTTTCTGCTGATTTAAGGCGCTATAGCTGTCCCTGCTGGAGTGTGTTTTCCATTGGGTAACTTTACTGAGAAGATTATCCAGACCAAGGTAAGTAGGCGCCCTCTTATATTTCTTTATACATATTTGGAAATTTTTTAACTACTATTTCCAACCTGATTAAAAGTTTCGCATAGACTCTGAATAAAGTCATACTAGAAGAAGCCGATCGAAGAGGAAACCGATGTCCCGCAGCGATATGCCACTGCCTCAGGGACAGGAACACCCCTTCTTCAGAGATTGCATCCCACAGGACCCCCCACAGCTCCCCCTCTACCCAGGATGTCGTTATAAGTCTTCAAGATTTTGTTAACGCGTCCATGAATTAAATACAACAAGTGAAATCTTGCTTTTTCCAAATTGGCAATGAAATCTCTTCCGTAGGATATTTCTCAGAGTTTTTTTTTATCTGATTCAGAATCTAGAGTCATCAATAAGATCAATTCATCATCTTCAGATCAGGGTGAAACACAAAAGCTACTGTGAACGCTGATAAAAGTTAATCAAAGTGGTATATTTGGAGGAACAGAAGGTCTCCCATGGGGAACCCTCATAGTCCACTTTTAGGGGACCTTCCAAGTGGATGAATCCCTATCACAGGTGATGGCAGTGGAATAAGAGGCGCTGGATGCATGTAAAAGGGTCAGTTTCATTGTGTGTGGCCCTCGACCCTGACACGATACGTTTCAAATTTAAAATAAGCCTTAATAAGTCAGTCAAAAACATTGAATATTTCCACCCCACTGTGAACCCTTCGGCCTCTTCAGGCTAAATCCCAATTTAGTTGGCTGGACAGCCATCAAGTAATTCGGCATTTCGATACTGGCTGACCCCGACATTCTGCATTTACTGAATTATTCTTCCTTCATAATATGAGAAAATAATTAGAAAACCTTTGTCTGCCATTTCCATTCTGGATGGGCAGGAAAAATATCCTAACAAGGTATATTCTTCCCAAGCTGCCGTATGTATCGGCGATACGGTATCGCACACTGTCTCAGTCCACCTCCCTCAGTTATTTTTCAAAACCGTCCGAAGTATGTTTATAACATTTTAATGGACAGGTAAGCGTCCTCGTCCAGCCTTCTCACAGCTTATCCAATCTGAAGCAAAAGGAGGTTTTGCCATGCCCGATCTCTATATTCACTATAAAGCTAATCCCCTAGATCGTTGGCTTGATTTAGTCTGTCGGCTCCTCATATAAATATTGAAAAACGCTTTTTAGGTCCTCATAACCTCCTTTTTCTGTGGTTATCCTTGGTTCCCTCCATAGATCTGCACATTTCTAGTGCTATCACAAAAAGCACAATAAAAGTTTGGCAAACCACTTAGTCCCAGCAGATCTCTTGGTCCTTTCCTTCACCCATAATTTGCTAGAAACATCTTTCACAAGTAAAAAAAAATAATTTACATTATGACTCCCAGAGGACATCTAGGAGGTCGCGCTCTTGAGTCTCCCATTGATGGAGACCAATTGATAGAGGTTGAGTCTTTACTCTGGAAGCCATGGTTCGAGAACTTACCTTTCTACAGAAACTGTCCTATTGCCGGCAGTGAAGGACCCTCGGTAGACTGATGTATTTTCCCCCACGCAAACCAAATTGGTTGGAAAATTTTCTGTTTCTCAAATTGCCTCCCAAACTACTTTTTAAGCTTTATAACGCACTTTTTGATTTTGTCTCACCTGGAAAGCTGATACATCTCAAAGCCTGGGAATCGGCACTAGATTGGTACTGATCTGAATAAGATGCTCTCCTTATTCTTTGGCATTCCCACGGTTTCTCAACCTGTTGTATTACGAGTACAGGAAAACTCTTTTAAGATATTGACCTCCTGCTACAATCGACTCGAGTGTTTCTAAAACGACCCAACATTTCACTTGCCGATGAATGTTGGAAATGCCTTCTGCTCCAGGCTCAATGTCTCATATTTGGTTCTCTTGCTCCAAGTTTGATTGACTTTGGCACCAGGTCAGTCAAAAAATGAAAGGTATCTCCAATATCTACATTAAGCTAACTCTAGAGCGGATTTTGCTCTGGGCCTCCACAACACAATTTAAACTTGCAAAGCATGATCTACCAACGTAATTGTTGATGGCAGCTAAGTTACTAAAACCTTTCCACTCGGATTCCACGACCCTCCTCCTATTCGGCAAAAGTAGAGCAACTATACGGACGGAAGGAGTTAATAGCTTGGGAAAATGATCTATGAGTTCTTATAAACTCTTCGAACAATTGGACCAAGCACTGTGCAGACCACAACATACATGATTCGAGAGTGTAAGAAATCATTGGCTCTTAACACATCATAGTGTGCCATAGTATTTGTTTAGATGTATAATTCCCGAACCTGGTCTTCTTTCTTGTCAGAGTTGTCATGCGAACAATTGTAGTTTATTTTTCTACAAAGAAAAAAATGGGAGGAATCCTTCAGCTCACCAATGATGTGTCTTGACCCAGATGGCTCGGATCCTTGTGACGGCACATGGCAATGATGGCAGAAAACAAGAAGAAACTATGATCCAGCGCTGATAGCATTTAAAAGGAAACAGTGTTCCAATTTTATTCCCAAAATATTAAATTCCAGTTTATACAGGGGTGGTTGCAATGGAAATTTTGCCTACGCGTTTTGGACAACGCTCGTGTCCTTACTCATGGTATTTCAAATTCAACCTTAGTGTTATGTGTTCTCCGTTTTGACGTGTAGGGAGATAGTTTATTCCGAGGTTTTTCCCTGAATTAGATCAATAGTGGAACATAAGTTCTTTTCGAAGATTGAGGCCCAGTGGATACCTGTTTTTTTTAGGCCATAAATCTAAAAGGCCTCCCTATCAAGTAAGGTACGTTTCAAGTTGCCCCCTCGGGCTCGAGTAATGACCCTTTTGTATGGCATAAATTTTAGACAATCTGACTGACCCATTATGATGTGTGATAAAGTGTCTGGCTGCGTTAGACATATTAGTAACTGTGGGATTCCTAACACAACCAAGATGTTCGAGGATCCTTGTTTTGAATTTTCTTACTTATTGTGCAGCCAACATACATCAAACTGCATTCGATAACATATATTACAAAATCACTATTTCAGTTGATGTATGTTTTAACCCCTTAGTGACCTTTTCACGGCGGGCCCAGTCTAAGCCCTGCACGGGTGTCCCATGCAGGCTGGAACCGGGGCACGGCGGTCTAATGACCGCCGGGCTCCTGCTCCAATGACCACGATCGAAGTTTACTTTGTTCGTGGCTGTTTAACTTGTTAAATGCTGCGGTCAATACCGACCGCGGCATTTAAATCATTTGCAGAGGGGGAGCTCCCTCGGTCACCCATCGGCGGCCCGCAAAGCAATCGCGGGCCTACGATGGAGTGCCATGGCAGCCGGGGGTGGGGGGGGGGGCCGATAAAGGCTGATAAAGATTTACACTGACAGGCAATAATGCTCTGGTATACTAAAGCATTATAGCAGCGATCTAAAGATCGCATAGTAAAGTCCTCTAGTGGGACTGAAAAAATAAGCAATTAATGTGAAATAAAAATTATTAAAAAAAATGACAGTATAAAAAGTGGTTTTATTTAGTGAAAGTGTAAAAAATAAATAAACAAACGCATATATGGTATCGCCGCGACCGTAATGGCTCTAACAATAACGTTGATATGTAATTTAAACTGCAACGTGAACACCGTAAAAAAGAAACTCAAAAATCAATGTCGAAATTGCTATTTTTTTCCATTACCCCCCCAAAAATGTCTTAATAAAAGTTAATCAATAAGTCCCACATACCCCAAAACAGTACCAATCAAAACTACATCTAGTCCAGCAAAAAACATGCCCGCCATATCACTACATTGACGGAAAAATAAAAAACTTACGGCTCTTGGAAAGCAACGATGCAAAAATAAATAATTTTAGTTCAAAAGTGTTTTTATTGTGCAAAAGTCATAAAACATAAAAAAACCTCTACATATGTGGTATCGCCGTAATCGTACCGACCCATAGAATAAAGGTAACATGTTATTTACGCCACACAATGAACGGGGTCAATTTAAAACGCATAGAACAATGGCGGAATTTCAGTTTTTTTTCTATCCCCCCCCCAAAAAAAGCTAATAAAAGTTAATTGAAAAATGATATGGACCCCAAAATGGTGCCATTAAAAAGTACAACTAATCCCACAAAAAAGAAGACCTCATACAGCTATGTCGACGGAAGAATAAAAAAAGTTATGGCTCTTTGAACGAAAAAAAATAGCTTGATCATTAGGGCCTAAAATAGGCTGGTCACTAAGGGGTTAATAGGAAAATTCTTTACACCTTCTGAATCACGAAGGTTTAGGCCCCTCACGTGTCGTAGTGTACCATGTAGCATCACGTGAGGGTCGTTCCAGCCATTCACGAAGAGAACGCAACGAGGTGCGGACGGTGGGAGAGACCCTGGATGCCCTGGAAGTTGGAGCCGATCATCTGACTCCTCAGGAAACCAGAACTGGTGAGCCGCTGAGGGGGCCGTAATGTAGTGTAATGTATTGTATTGTGCACTGCTGTCTGTGTTTGCAGTGGAGAGAGGACAGCATAATACAATACATTACAAACTGTGGGTCGCGACTCCCTGGGGGGGTCGTGTGAAGACCTCCGGGGGGTCGCGAGCCACCCACTGAGGTTCCTATTCCAACTGCATCTGCGTGGTCAGGATGCAGATACAGTTGATTTCAGGGCTGGAGCAAGGAGCTGACGACTCCTTGCTCCAGCATTCACTGTGCCGTGAGCCATGCACAGGCAGGCACGATGTTGTGACATCATCATGCCTGCCTGCACCGAGTCACTCACAGCACAGACCGGAGGAGAAAGATCTCCTCCACCAGTCGGGGGAACGGGGATAGGTAAGTATTTTTCTATTCAGCACATATGGGGCATTATACTGGGTATGGGAGGGGGGCTGTTTGATATGGTGGCAGCAATGGGGGTGCATTATACTGTGGGCGCAGTTATGAGGCAGCTATGGGGGTGCATTATACTGTAGGGGCAGCTATGGAGGTGCATTATACTATGGCAGTGCATTAAGCTTTGGGGGCAGCCATGGGTGTTCATTATGCAGTGGGGGCAGCTATGGTGGGCATTATACTGTGTGGGGGCAGCCATTATACTGTGGGGTCTGTTGGGCAAGGCGACTGGGCATAGGCGCGGCAGGGGTCTTGTGGTGTTGGGGAGGGGTAGAGGGGCCCAAGCTGAATTCTTGCACCAGGGCCCACGAGCCTTTAGCTACGCCCCTGCTTCCAATTGCTCATCTTCCAAAAGAATGGGAACATATTTTAGTAGAATATCTTTATTCTGTGCAAATTGATTACTATATTGCAAAACTAATGTTGGTTTATCCAAACCCGAAACCAGTGTGATGATGATCCAATATACTTCTACTTACTGCAATGGTCTCCCTTTTCCCAACCTGCTCTGTCGGACCTGCTAATTTGTATTGCTCTCTTACCGATTACATGTACGCTTGTTTTGCATCTCTGGAAGTACTTTATTTTTTGATTTGTCAATGTTTTAAAAAATAAAAAAAACTTTTTTAGAGCATTACAGAATGCAAACCATCTCATCGGTGACATCCGTTCTCGACAGAGTGGATTTCATGGTGATCTTGGATTTGCAGGACACCTATCTGAATTTGGCAATTTTTCCGTCTCATATGAGATTCCTAAGAAAAGCCATCTTTCTGCAGGGCATCTTCAATTTGTCTCCCTACCATTCGGGATCTCCATGACTCCTCAGATATTTAGCAAGGTAGAAGAGCTGACACAACCGAGAGTAAGGTTAAGGGAGATTCACGTTATGTCCTACTCAGACAGCTGGCTCATAAAAGGCCAGCTGGAACATCTTCTCCATCTACACGTACAGGAGATGCTACAGTTTCTCTACCTACTTTGGTGGCTACTGAGAAAAGTCCAGTTTGGTCCCCACTCAGGTAAAACGGTTACTGGGTATCACGATAGACACCCAGTCCCTTACGATCTCCGTGCGTCAGGAGAGGATGTAGTATCTAGCCTTGACAACAACATTTTTCTGTCAGCCTAGAGGATGTCCCTCAGAACGATCTCCAGGATGATAGGCTTGTGTGCAGCCTCCTACGCAATTCCTTGGGAAAAATTCCACATGAAACCTCTCCAAGTAGAGTTCCTCGGTGCTTGGGAAGACAGTGGTCTAGGAAGAAGGATCATCCTGTCCTGACACACCAGTCCGTCACTACCATGGTTGCTGAACCTCCACAACGGGAAGGCCTTTGCATCAGTAGATTTGGTATATATTACCACCGATGCCTCCCAGATAGGATAGAGTGCCCAACTGGAGGACAACTTGGCTCAGGGCAGATGGAGTAGGCAAAATTTAGCTCAATCAAACTTTGGGGAGCTGAGGTCTATTTATTTGGCCATAAATAATTTCTTCTTGAACAAAAGGGAGTAACGGTAAAAGGGAGTAACGATAACACTATTGCCTATATCAACAGGCGGGGAGGGACAAGATCCTCAAGCCACCTGAATCTGGCTTCTCAGATCCCGACCTCTGCGGACCACTCGTTGCTGCAAATTTTAGTCTTATGCATCAAGGGTTCTCTCCATATACTGAGTCAGCAGAAGTCAGTCCCAGGCAAATGGTCTCTGCATCCCTAAGTTTTGCACTACATCGCAGACAGATGGGGTCTGCTGGAGGTAGACCTAATGACAACCAGAATCAATGACAAAAGTCTGGTATTTTGTTCTCTTTACAGAAGTCACCCAATCAAATAGGACTTCAGGCTGGTGAACACGTTTCCACTAATAGCCCTAATTCTAAGAGTCTTAATGAAGATTCCTCAGCAACAGACGTTGGTTATAGCCGCAATGCCGTTCCGGTGAAAGAGGTCTTGGTTCATGCAGATCATTCAGCAGAGCAAGGGTCAGTATTAGAAACGCCCCTTATTGAAGATTCTGGTGTTTCTGGGCAGCCAGACCTGTCAGGACCTCAGCCAACCCAACCTAACAGCTTGGAGACTGACCGGTCCCTACTAATAAGGCAGGGCCTGTCGAAGACTGTGGTAAACATGCTCGGACACTCCAGAGGCAGATCTACAAGTGCGGCTTATGCCGGGGTCATGGCTATATTCAGCAACTGGATCCACTAGTACTGTCCAGTCACTTCTGGATTTTCTACAGGAAGAGTTTGATTAAGGGTCGGGTCTTGGTGCACTTAGGTCCCTTTTATACGAACCAACGAACGGAGGAACAAGCCCGTGTAAAACCACCTTTAAGCTGCAGAACTTTCTGCACATTCTGCTGGTCTACAAACTCCTGCTTATAGAAATCCCGTAATTAAGAGATTCTTTAAAGCGGTAACCAGGCAGGGGGTGAGGATGGTACAGGTGGTGTCTCCTTGGGATCTTTCCCAGGTGTTTAGGTTTTTGTATTCTAAATATTCTCTAGAGACTCCATTCTTAAAGGCATCTTACTATGAAGGTCTGTTAAATGGCCATAACTTCCGTGAAAAGTGTCAGGGAGCTTCAGGCTCTCACTCGCCGTGTCTTCAGTGATTAGGTAGTACTCAGAGCATTGCCTTCCTTTTCGCCTAAAGTGCCAAACTTTGAAAATCTAAACCAGTCCCAGGTCCTTCCTGAAGCAGATCCAGAATAGAGAACCTCTGCAGGAACCTTCTAGTTGCCTGAAGGTTTAAACTTCCAGAACATTCACATTTGGGAAACAGAAGAACCTCCTCAATTTGTTTATAGGAGTAAAAAACGGAAGAAAACCTTGTTGGCTCTGATTGACTGGTGGATAAAAACACCATCAAGGAGTCTTATCCAGGTTCTGGGCTGCCAACTCCATGAGGGATGTATCCGCTTCTTGGGCAGACACATCTTCGGTTTCTCGTAGATCAAATCTGCAGGGCAGTGCCATGGTCTTCGCCCAACTCATTTATTTAACATTACCTATAGACAGGGGCGTTACTAGGAAAGACATCTTTTGACTGGGGACCCCCTCCCCTGGGTGCCACATAATCCCCCCCCTTGTAGATAGTGCCTCCCTGTAGATTCTGTCACAGCGCCCCCTGTAGATAGCGTCATACAGCCCCCTTGTAGATAGCGCCATACAGCCTCCTTGTAGATAGCAACATACAGCCCCCTGTAAATAGCGTCATACAGCCCCCTCCCTGTATATAGCGCCATACAGCCCCCTCCCTGTATATAGCACGGTACAGCCCCCTATATATAGCGCCATACAGCCTCCTGTACATAGCACCATACAGCCCCCTGTATATAGCACCATACAGCCCCCTGTATATAGCACCATACAGCCCCCCTATATATAGCACCATACTGCCCCCCTATATATAGCACCATACAGCCCCCCCTGTATATAGCACTCTCGGTATCTGCATCCGGCAGCTCAATAAAAATGAAAGGAGCGCTGGTCACGCATGCGCACAAGCGCGACCGGTGCTCCATTCATTTCTGCGGAGCTGCCAACACAGAGCCCGGAAGTCCGAGGTTTCTCATGGAGAACTTCGGGGTACTTTCGGTCCCCCTTTCTCCTTATCGCTGGGGGTCCCAGCGATCACACACACGTATCCCCTATCCTGTGGATAGGGGATACATGTGTTCTGTAGGAACAACCCCTTTAATGGCAGAGCAGGGATATCCCTCCCTGCTCTGCCATAGTGTTCAGTGGCGTCGCACTGTAGCAGCCATAGTGGCTGTTAGCGGAGCCTCCAGTCGTGGGGGAGCCTCATGCCGCGGGTCCCGTAGCAGCCAGTATGTCTGCTACAGCGGTAGTTACGTCACTGCCTATAGAACCTCAAGGCTGCAGAAGAGACGTTCTTTGGAAGCTCAGATCTGACGAAAGTCTCTCACTAGAAATTGCTTGCTACATCCCCATACGATGTGCAGCTGGGGGAAGTAAGGGAAGCGTTACATTTAGGGCTTGTCCACACGTAATGGAATTGCCGCGTTTTTTACGGCCGGAATTTCAGGCTGAAGAAACGCTGTGGAAGTAGCAGCACAGTGGATGTGATTTAACAAATCTCATCCACATGCAGCGTAAAACTTCAGAGCCGAAATTGATGTGCGGTGCGTGTTCTTCAGACTGCAGCATATCAATTCCTGCTACGGAGAGAGTGCAGAATTGCTACGTTTTTAGTAGTTATATTCTTGTATATAGGGGGCAGTATTATAGTAGTTATATTCTTGTATATAGGGGCAGTATTATAGTAGTTATATTCTTGTATATAGGGGGCAGTATTATAGTAGTTATATTCTTGTATATAGGAGGCAGTATTATAGTAGTTATATTCTTGTATATAGGGGGCAGTATTATAGTAGTTATATTCTTGTATATAGGGGCAGTATTATAGTAGTTATATTCTTGTATATAGGGGGCAGTATTATAGTAGTTATATTCTTGTATATAGGGGGCAGTATTATAGTAGTTATATTCTTGTATATAGGGGGCAGTATTATAGTAGTTATATTCTTGTATATAGGGAGCAGTATTATAGTAGTTATATTCTTGTATATAGGAGCAGTATTATAGTAGTTATATTCTTGTATATAGGAGCGGTATTATAGTAGTTATATTCTTGTATATAGGGGCAGTATTATAGTAGTTATATTCTTGTATATAGGGGGCAGTATTATAGTAGTTATATTCTTGTATATAGGAGCGGTATTATAGTAGTTATATTCTTGTATATAGGGAGCAGTATTATAGTAGTTATATTCTTGTATATAGGGGGCAGTATTATAGTAGTTATAGTCTTGTATATAGGAGGCAGTATTATAGTAGTTATATTCTTGTATATAGGAGCAGTATTATAGTAGTGATATTCTTGTATATAGGGGGCAGTATTATAGTAGTTTTATTCTTGTATATAGGGGCAGTATTATAGTAGTTATATTCTTGTATATAGGAGCAGTATTATAGTAGTTATATTCTTGTATATAGGGGCAGTATTATAGTAGTTATATTCTTGTATATAGGGGCAGTATTATAGTAGTTATATTCTTGTATATAGGGGGCAGTATTATAGTAGTTATAGTCTTGTGTATTGGGGCAGTATTATAGTAGTTATATTCTTGTATATAGGAGCAGTAATATAGTAGTTATATTCTTGTATATAGGAGCAGTATTATAGTAGTTATATTCTTGTATATAGGGGCAGTATTATAGTAGTTATATTCTTGTATATAGGGGGCAGTATTATAGTAGTTATATTCTTGTATATAGGAGCAGTATTACAGTAGTTATAGTCTTGTATATTGGGAGCAGTATTATAGTAGTTATATTCTTGTCTATAGGAGCAGTATTATAGTAGTTATATTCTTGTATATAGGGGGCAGTATTATAGCAGTTATATTCTTGTATATAGGGGCAGTATTATAGTAGTTATATTCTTGTATATAGGGAGCAGTATTATAGTAGTTATATTCTTGTATATAGAGGCAGTATTATAGTAGTTATATTCTTGTATATAGGGAGCAGTATTACAGTAGTTATATTCTTGTATATAGGAGCAGTATTATAGTAGTTATATTCTTGTGTATAGGAGCAGTATTATAGTAGTTATATTCTTGTATATAGGGAGCAGTATTATAGTAGTTATATTCTTGTATATAGGGAGCAGTATTATAGTAGTTATATTCTTGTATATAGGGAGCAGTATTATAGTAGTTATATTCTTGTATATAGGGGGCAGTGTTATAGTATATATATATACTTGTATATAGGAGCAGTATTATAGTAGTTATATTCTTGTATATAGGGGCAGTATTATAGTAGTTATATTCTTGTATATAGGGAGCAGTATTATAGTAGTTATATTCTTGTATATAGGGGGCAGTATTATAGTAGTTATATTCTTGTATATAGGGGGCAGTGTTATAGTATATATATACTTGTATATAGGAGCAGTATTATAGTAGTTATATTCTTGTATATAGGGGGCAGTATTATAGTAGTTATATTCTTGTATATAGGGGGCAGTATTATAGTAGTTATATTCTTGTATTTAGGAGGCAGTATTATAGTAGTTATAGTCTTGTATATAGGAGCAGTATTATAGTAGTTATATTCTTGTATATAGGGGGCAGTATTATAGTAGTTATATTCTTGTATATTGGGACAGTATTATAGTAGTTATATTCTTGTATATAGGAGCAGTATTATAGTAGTTATATTCTTGTATATAGGGGCAGTATTATAGTAGTTATATTCTTGTATATTGGGAGCAGTATTATAGTAGTTATATTCTTGTATATAGGGGCAGTATTATAGTAGTTATATTCTTGTATATTGGGAGCAGTATTATAGTAGTTATATTCTTGTATATAGGGGGCAGTATTATAGCAGTTATATTCTTGTATATAGGGGCAGTATTATAGTAGTTATATTCTTGTATATAGGGGCAGTATTATAGTAGTTATATTCTTGTATATAGGGGCAGTATTATAGTAGTTATATTCTTGTATATAGGAGGCTATATATATATATATATATATATATATATATATATATATATATATATATATTGATCATGAGTAGGAATAGACAGATCAATTTTCATCAATCATTTATTGACTCTTCTCCACATAACATCAAGTATTTCCAGTTGCTTCTTACATAGCCGCAGACATCGCTTCTTCCTCTCTTTGTGCTATTGTTGCTTCTGTCTTCTTCTCTTTATCACTGACTGTGTGGCTTTCTTAATGAGGCTTTTAATTAGTCTGGAGGACAGGAGGGAGTCTGAGACGGTGAGGTTGAGAAAGAAACTCTGTAGAAAGAATATGATCAGAACCATATTATAAACGTTCTGCATTTAAAGTTGTGGCCACTAGGTGGCAGTATCTAGTGGGTATGTAGCCAGGTAAATGTCACTTTGGAGACAATATCTGACTAGGAAGAATCTTAGAACATGAATCTGCTGCCTGCTAATGAGAGGACACCAGTGAGGACAGATCTGTATCAGTCTTTTGGGCCATATCAGCTCAGAGCCCTGTGAACTACAGCACTGACTTATCTTAAGATAGGATTTCTATGGTCTGCTGTGTCTCTACCTTCCTACTGGCTGCAGTCAATAATCCAGTAAAGTTGTTTCCATTGTATTTTACATTAAATCAACTCATATCCAGATTCCTGCTGTCTGCTGATGAGGTTGTTAAGGCAGAAACAGACTGTAGTGAGAACTATGTGAAATAAATACTTTAGAGAGAGAGGATGGACCACCCTGTGTCTTGCTACAGCACATATATATCTATAGTTTACCACTAGGGGGCACTATAAAAGGGGATAGGCCTAAAGGTGCTGTCCAACGACAGAAAATGCCCCTAATTGGTTAGGAAATACAGAAAATAGACACAAATATACTTTCACCTTCGAAACGGCAATGATGTCCTGATTTTCCTGTCCTGTGGTCCCAGAAGTGGAGCTTCTTTCCTTAGCTGTGAAATGGATGCAGGGTGCTCCATCCTCTCTGTGTGTAGGTGTCGTGATGAATGGGCTGGCTGCCTGGCTCAGTTTATTACATAACGGCTTTTACACAGTAGCTTTATGTCCAGTCTACAGGTGTCCCTTTTCCTCCTGCTCTTCTATTCTGTTAGCTCCCTTCCCCTCTTCACTGTTAGCACGGAGCTATCTGCTTTCAGAGTGAGCGGCCTTCATTATTATTGCTGCCAACGGCTCATACAGAAAGCAGATATGCTGACAGTCAAGGGGGAAAGTGAGATAGCGGTGATGGAAGGCAGGAGGAAAACAATTGCAGACAAGACATAAAGCTACTGTGTAATAGCTGTGACAGAGAAGGGGCCGCCTTATCTATCTGACTCAGCCAGGTAGCCAGCCCCGTCATCACGTTACTCATCCCTGCATCCTGAATCTGTGTCGGGACGTCACAACTAAGGGGAGAATCTCCACTTCTGGGACGACATCACAGGACAGGGAAATCTGGACATCCTTGCAGTTTTGAAAGTGAAAGTATATTAGTAAGTATCTCCATTTTACATTTCCTTACCAATTATGAACATTTTCTGTCGTCGGACAACCAATTTAACTGGGATTTCCTTGTTCTCTGGGAAGCATGGTGATTTCAGTTTGCATTGGCAGTGAATGGGTTGCAGAGTAACCCGCTCTGTAAATACCAATATACTGTTTAGATCTATATGTAATGTTACATATATTTAGTTTTGATGTGTTACATCATACATTATACTCCAGTCACATCCAGAGCTGCATTCAGATTTCATTACCTGAATTGAGTGCGAGAGGCAGCCGCTGGTCCGATGGGTGTATCCCACAGTGTTCAGAGCTTCCCTGGCAAATTCATTGGCAGATTTCACGAGAAGATTAGCTTGTAAATTCTGGGTCATGTTAGTAGAAACTGCCAGGGGCATCACTGACTGTAGACATATAAGGAGTCATTATAGCAGATGTATCTAATCATATGTGATACTGTCTGCTGAGCTCCTATATCTGAACCTATAAAGTGTGATACCGTTTGCTGAGCTTTGTAGCTGAACCTATCATGTGTGATACTGTCTGCTGAGTTACTGTATCTCATCCTATCATGTGTGATACGGTCTACTGAGCTGTGGTATGTAAGCCAATCATGTGTGATACCTTCTGCTGAACTGATGTATCTAATCCCATAATGTGTGACACTGCCTGCTAAACTGCTGTATCTAATCTTATCACGTGTGATACCATCTGCTGAGGTCATGTATCTAATCCCAGTATGTGTGATACTATCTGTTGAGCCCCTATCATGTGTAAATTTGTTTGCTGAGCCATGTATCTAATCCCATTATGTGTGATACTGTATCTAATCCTATTATGTGTGATAATGTCTCAGAAAACCACACAGCACTACTCCCCCATCATGTAATTTTAGTGTTCCCACTCGGTCAGACATTACCTGTACGGTTATCCCTTTTGATTTATATTCTATGTTAAGACCGCGGGAGAAGTAATCCAGGAATGCCTGGAAGATATCAAAGAACAGGATTGAGTAAAGGAGATGAAGCAGATATCGGAGATAATATAGAAACATCTACAGCCACTTCCTTTCTTGTGTAAATGAGCATGAGGTAGTCACAGCCACACCCCTAGTCTATAAGCATATCTAAAGCTTCATGCTGAGACTACCAATGGAAAATGAAAAGGGGACCTCCATGCAGGACACGTCTGCATGAAGAGGAAAGGAATGGAGGATACCCCATAGAAGGCAGCAATACCTTGGTGGCACTGTACATGGTCATCATCTGGACAGGGTGATTACCAGCTTCAGATGACAGGTTGATTATCAGACCTTTCTTTCTAAAAAACAAAAGATAATGACCGTCATCTACTGGGCTTATAGAGATTCTGCTACAATCACACTTATTTCCACAGTCCAACCACAATGCCATTTTCACAGTCCAAATATCAACCAACCACACTGCTATCTCCACAGTCCAACCACCAACCAACCAACCAACCAACCAACCAACCAACCAACCAACCACACTGCTATCTCCACAGTCCAACCACCATCCACACTGCTATCTCCACAGTCCAATCACCAACCAACCCCATTGCTATCTCCACAGTCCAACCACCAAACAACCAACCACACTGCTATCTCCACAGTCCAACCAACCACACTGCTATGTCTACAGTCCAACCACCAACAAACCACACTGCTATGTCCACAGTCCAATCACCAACCTACTAACCAACTACACTGCTACCTCCACAGTCCAACCACACTGCTATCTCCACAGTCCAACCACCAACCACACTGCTATCTCCACAGTCCAAGCACCAAAAAACCAACCACACTGCTATCTCCACAGTCCAAACACCATCCAACCAGCCACACTGCTATCTCCACAGTCCAACCGCAATGCCATTTCCACAGTCCAACCACCAACTAACCACACTGCTAGGTCCATAGTCCAACCAACCACACTGCTATGTCCACAGTCCAACCAACCAACCAACCACAATGATATCTCCATAGTCCAACCACACTGCTATCTCCACAATCCAACCACCAACCAACCAACCAACAAACCAAACAACCACACTGATATCTCCATAGTCCAACCACACTGCTATCTCCACAGTCCAACCACCAACCAACCAACCCCACTGATCTGTCCACAGTCCAACCAACCAACCCCACTGCTATCTCCACAGTCCAACCAGCAAACAACCAACCACACTGCTATATCCACATTCCAACCACCAACCAACCCCACTGATCTGTTCACAGTCCAACCACCAACCAAACCCACTAATATGTCCACAGTCCAACCACCAAACAACCAACCACACTGCTATCTCCACAGTCCAACCGCAATGCCATTTCCAAAGTACAACCATCAACCAACCACACTATCTCCACGGTCCAACCATCAACCAACCACACTGCTGGGTCCACAGTATAACCAACCACTGCGGACTGTGGATATAGCAGTGTGGTCGGTTGTTTGGTGGTTGGACTGTGGACACTGCAATGTCCACAGTCCAACCACCAACCAACCAACCAACCACACTGCTAGGTCCACAGTCCAACCAACCACACTGCCTTGTCCACAGTCCAACCACCAACCAACCAACCACACTGCCATGTCCACAGTCAAACCACCAACCAACAAACCACACTGCTATCTCCACAGTTCTACCACAAACCAACCAACCACACTGCTATCTCCACTGTCCAACCACACTGCTATGTCCACAATCCAACCAACCATACTGCTATGTCCACAGTCCAACCAACCACACTGCTATCTCCAGTCCATCCACCAACCAACCACACTACTATGTCTACAGTCCAACCAACCAACCACACTACTCTCTCCACGGTCCAACCACCAACCAACCACACTGACATCTCCACAGTCCAACCACCAACCAACCACCCAACCAACCAACCAACCAACCGCACTGCTACCTCCACAGCCCAACCACCAACCAACCTTTCTTCCTAAAAAACAAAAGATAATGACCATCATCTACTGTCTTATAGGTGTTCTGCTACAATCACACTTCTCTCCACAGTCCAACCACAATGCCATTTCCACAGTCCAAAAATCAACCAACCACACTGCTATCTCCACAGTCCAACCACCAACCAACCACACAGCTATCTCCACAGTCCAACCACCATCCACACAGCTATCTCCACAGTCCAATCACCAACCAACCACATTGCTATCTCCACAGTCCAACCACCAAACAACCAACCACACTGCTATCTCCACAGTCCAACCACCAACCAACCACACTGCTATGTCTACAGTCCAACCACCAACAAACCACACTGCTATGTCCACAGTCCAATCACCAACCTACTAACCAACCACACTGCTACCTCCACAGTCCAGCCACAATGCCATTTCCACAGTCCAAATATCAACCAACCACACTGCTATGTCCACAGTCCAACCACCAACAAACCAACCACCCTGCTATCTCCACAGTCCAACCACCATCCACACTGCTATCTCCACAGTCCAACCACCAACCAACCACATTGTTATCTCCACAATCCAACCACCAAAAAACCAACCACACTGCTATCTCCACAGTCCAACCACCAACAACCAACCACACTGCTCTCTCCACAGTCCAACCACAATGCCATTTCCACAGTCTAATCATCAACCAACCACACAGCTATCTCCACAGTCCAACCACCAACCAACCACACTGCTATCTCCACAGTCCAACCACCATCCACACTGCTATCTCCACAGTCCAACCACCAACCCACCACATTGCTATCTCCACTGTCCAACCAGCAACCAACCAACCAGACTGCTATCTCAACAGTCCTAATACAAACCAACCAACCACCCACCCACCCACCCACACTGCTATGTCCACAATCCAACCATCAACCAACCACACTGCTATGTCCACAGTCCAACTGCCAACCAACCAACCACACTGCTATCTCCACAGTCCAACCACCAACTAACCACACTACTATCTCCAAAGTCCAACCAACCACACTGCCATGTCTACAGTCCAACCACCAACCATCAAACCAACCAACCTACCACACTGCTATCTCCACGGTCCATCCACCATCCAACCACACTGCTATCTCCATAGTCCAACCACCAACCAACCATACTGCCATCTCCACAGTGCAACCACAAACCAACCAACCAAACTGCTCTCTCCACAGTCAAACAACAATGCCATTTCCACAGTCTAATCATCAACCAACCATACAGCTATCTCCACAGTCCAACCGCTAACCAACCAACCAACCACACTGCTATCTCCACAGTCCAACCACCATCCACACTGCTATCTCCACAGTCAAACCACCATCCAACCAGCCACACTGCTATCTCAACAGTACCGCAATGTCATTTCCATAGTCAAACCACCAACCAACCACACTGCTAGGTCCACAGTCCAACTGACCACACTGCTATGTCCACAGTCCAAACACCAACCAACCAACCACACTGCTATCTCCACTGTCCAACCAGCAACCAACCAACCTGACTGCTATCTCCACAGTCCTACCACAAACCAACCAACCAGCCAACCAACCAACCACACTGCTATGTCCACAATCCAACCATCAACCAACCAAACACACTGCTATCTCCACAGTCCAACCACCATCCACACTGCTATCTCCACAGTCCAATCACCAACCAACCACATTGCTATCTCCACAGTCCAACCACCAAACAACCAACCACACTGCTATCTCCACAGTCCAACCACCAACCAACCACACTGCTATGTCTACAGTCCAACCACCAACAAACCACACTGCTATGTCCACATTCCAATCACCAACCTACTAACCAACCCCACTGCTACCTCCACAGTCCAACCACAATGCCATTTCCATAGTCCAAATATCAATCAACCACACTGCTATCTCCACAGTCCAACCACCATCCACACTGCTATCTCCACAGTCCAACCAACCACATTGTTATCTCCACAATCCAACCACCAAAAAACCAACCACACTGCTATCTCCACAGTCCAACCACCAACAACCAACCACACTGCTCTCTCCACAGTCCAACCACAATGCCATTTCCACAGTCTAATCATCAACCAACCACACAGCTATCTCCACAGTCCAACCACCAACCAACCACACTGCTATCTCCACAGTCCAACCACCATCCACACTGCTATCTCCACAGTCCAACCACCAACCCACCACATTGCTATCTCCACTGTCCAACCAGCAACCAACCAACCAGACTGCTATCTCAACAGTCCTAATACAAACCAACCAACCACCCACCCACCCACCCACACTGCTATGTCCACAATCCAACCATCAACCAACCACACTGCTATGTCCACAGTCCAACTGCCAACCAACCAACCACACTGCTATCTCCACAGTCCAACCACCAACTAACCACACTACTATCTCCAAAGTCCAACCAACCAACCAACCACACTGCCATGTCTACAGTCCAACCACCAACCATCAAACCAACCAACCTACCACACTGCTATCTCCACGGTCCATCCACCATCCAACCACACTGCTATCTCCATAGTCCAACCACCAACCAACCATACTGCCATCTCCACAGTGCAACCACAAACCAACCAACCAAACTGCTCTCTCCACAGTCAAACAACAATGCCATTTCCACAGTCTAATCATCAACCAACCATACAGCTATCTCCACAGTCCAACCGCTAACCAACCAACCAACCACACTGCTATCTCCACAGTCCAACCACCATCCACACTGCTATCTCCACAGTCAAACCACCATCCAACCAGCCACACTGCTATCTCAACAGTACCGCAATGTCATTTCCATAGTCAAACCACCAACCAACCACACTGCTAGGTCCACAGTCCAACTGACCACACTGCTATGTCCACAGTCCAAACACCAACCAACCAACCACACTGCTATCTCCACTGTCCAACCAGCAACCAACCAACCTGACTGCTATCTCCACAGTCCTACCACAAACCAACCAACCAGCCAACCAACCACACTGCTATGTCCACAATCCAACCATCAACCAACCAAACACACTGCTATCTCCACAGTCCAACCACCATCCACACTGCTATCTCCACAGTCCAATCACCAACCAACCACATTGCTATCTCCACAGTCCAACCACCAAACAACCAACCACACTGCTATCTCCACAGTCCAACCACCAACCAACCACACTGCTATGTCTACAGTCCAACCACCAACAAACCACACTGCTATGTCCACATTCCAATCACCAACCTACTAACCAACCCCACTGCTACCTCCACAGTCCAACCACAATGCCATTTCCATAGTCCAAATATCAATCAACCACACTGCTATCTCCACAGTCCAACCACCATCCACACTGCTATCTCCACAGTCCAATCACCAACCAACCACATTGCTATCTCCACAATCCAACCACCAAAAAACCAACCACACTGCTATCTCCACAGTCCAACCACCAACCCACCACATTGCTATCTCCACTGTCCAACCAGCAACCAACCAGACTGCTATCTCAACAGTCCTAATACAAACCAACCAACCAATCACCCACCCACCCACACTGCTATGTCCACAATCCAACCATCAACCAACCACACTGCTATGTCCACAGTCCAACTGCCAACCAACCAACCACACTGCTATCTCCACAGTCCAACCACCAACTAACCACACTACTATCTCCAAAGTCCAACCACCAACCAACCAACCAACCACACTGCCATGTCTACAGTCCAACCACCAACCATCAAACCAACCAACCTACCACACTGCTATCTCCACGGTCCATCCACCATCCAACCACACTGCTATCTCCATAGTCCAACCACCAACCAACCATACTGCCATCTCCACAGTGCAACCACAAACCAACCAACCAAACTGCTCTCTCCACAGTCAAACAACAATGCCATTTCCACAGTCTAATCATAAACCAACCATACAGCTATCTCCACAGTCCAACCGCTAACCAACCAACCAACCACACTGCTATCTCCACAGTCCAAACACCATCCACACTGCTATCTCCACAGTCCAACCAACCACACTGCTATCTCCACAGTCCGACCACCAACCAACCACACCGCTCTCTCCACAGTCCAACCACCAAACAACCAACCACACTGCCATATCCACAGTCCAACCACCAACCAACCTCACTGCTACCTCCACAGTCCAACCACCAACCAACCTTTCTTCCGAAAATACAAAAGATAAATGACCATCATCTACTGGGCTTATAGGGGTTCTGCTACAATCACACTTATCTCCACAGTCCAACCACAATGCCATTTCCACAGTCTAACCATCAACCAACCACACTGCTATCTCCACAGTCCAACCACCAACCAACCAACCAAACCAACCACACTGCTATCTCCACAGTCCAACCACCAACCAACCACACTGCTATGTCCACAATCCAACCAACCAACCACACTGCAATGTCCACAGTCCAACCGCCAACCAACCAACCAACCAACCAACCACACTGCTATCTCCACAGTCCAACCACCAACCAACCAACAACACTGCTATCTCCACAGTCCAACCATAACTCAACCAAGCAACGATCCAAGCAACCAACCACACTGCTATGTCCACGGCCTAAACACACTACTATCTCCACGGTCCAACCACCAACCATGTGTAGACATTTTTCCTTCCCTTTTCCCTTCCCTTGGTTGGACTTGATGGACATGTGTCTTTTTTCAGCCGTACTAACTATGTAACTATGTAACTATGTAACTATGTAACCAACCACACTGCTATCTCCACGGTCCAACCACCAACCAACCACACTGCTATCTCCACGGTCCAACCACCAACCAACCAACCAACCAACCAACCACACTGCTATCTCCACAGTCCAACCACCAACCAACCAACAACACTGCTATCTCCACAGTCCAACCAACCACACCGCTCTCTTCACAGTCCATCCACCAACCAACCACACTGCTATCTCCACAGTCCAACCACCAACCAACCAACCATACTGCTATGTCCACAGTCCAACCATAACTCAACCAAGCAACGATCCAAGCAACCAACCACACTGCTATGTCCACGGCCTAAACACACTACTATCTCCACGGTCCAACCACCAACCAACCACACTGCTATCTCCACGGTCCAACCACCAACCAACCACACTGCTATCTCCACGGTCCAACCACCAACCTACCAACCAACCAACCACACTGCTATGTCCACAGTCCAACCACACTACTATCTCCACGGTCCAACCACTAACCAAACAACCACACTGCTATCTCCACAGTGGAACCACCAACCAACCAACAAACCACACTGCTATCTGCACACTCCAACCACACTATCTCCACGGTCCAACCACCAACCAAACCCAAAACAACCAACCAATCACACTGCTATGTCCACAGTCCAACCACCAACCAACCACACTGCTATCTCCATAGTCCAACCACCAACCAACCATACTGCCATCTACACAGTCCAATCAACCAAACTGCTCTCTCCACAGTCCAACCGCAATGCCATTTCCACAGGCCAACCACCAACCAACCAACCACACTGCTATCTCCACAGTCCAACCACCATCCACACTGCTATCTCCACAGTCCAATCACCAACCAATCACATTGCTATCTCCACAGTCCAACCACCATCCAACCAGCCACACTGCTATATCCACAGTCAAACCACAATATAATTTCCATAGTCCAACCACCAAAGAACCGCACTGCTAGATCCACAGTCCAACTGACCACACTGCTATGTCCACAGTCCAACCAGCAAGCAAGCAAGCAATCCAACCAACCAGACTGCTAACTCCACAGTCCTACCACAAACCAACCAACCAACCACACTGCTATCTCCACAGCCCAACCACCAACCAAACAACCAACCACACTGCTATCTCCACAGTCCAACCACCAACCAACCACACCGCTCTCCACAGTCCATCCACCAACCACACTGCTATGTCTACAGTCCAACCACCAACCAACAAACCAACCAACCTACCACACTGCTATCTCCACGGTCCAACCACCAACCAACCACACTACTATCTCCATAGTTCAACCACCAACCAACCAACCATACTGCCATCTCCACAGTCCAACCACAAACCAACCAACCAAACTGCTATCTCCACAATCCAAACATCAACCAACCAACCGCACTGCTACCTCCACAGTCCAAACACCAACCAACCTTACTTCCTAAAAAACAAAAAGATAATGACCATCATCTACTGGGCTTATAGGGGTTCTGCTACAATCACACATATCTCCACAGTCCAACCGCAATGCCATTTCCACAGTCTAATCATCAACCAACCACACTGCTATCTCCACAGTCCAACCACCAACCAACCAACCAACCAACAAACCACACTGCTATGTCCACAGTCCAACCAACCAACCAACCAACCAACCACACCGCTATCTCCACAGTCCTACCACAAACCAACAAACCAACCAACCAGACTGCTATCTCCACAGTCCTACCACAAACCAACCAACCACACTGCTATGTCCACAATCCAACCATAAATCTACCAACCAACCACACTGTTATGTCCACAGTCCAACCGCCAACCAACCAACCAACCAACCACACTGCTATCTCCACAGTCCAACCACCAACCAACCAACCAACCAACCAACCAACCAACCACACTGCTATCTCCACAGTCCAACCACCAACCAGCCACACCGCTCTCTCCACAGTCCATCCACCAACCACACTGCTATGTCTACAGTCCAACCAACAAACTAACCAACCTACCACACAGCTATCTCCACAGTCCAACCACCATCCACACAGCTATCTCCACAGTCCAATCACCAACCAACCACATTGCTATCTCCACAGTCCAACCACCAAACAACCAACCACACTGCTATCTCCACAGTCCAACCACCAACCAACCACACTGCTATGTCTACAGTCCAACCACCAACAAACCACACTGCTATGTCCACAGTCCAATCACCAACCTACTAACCAACCACACTGCTACCTCCACAGTCCAACCACAATGCCATTTCCACAGTCCAACCACCAACCAACCACACTGACATCTCCACAGTCCAACCACCAACCAACCACCCAACCAACCAACCGCACTGCTACCTCCACAGCCCAACCACCAACCAACCTTTCTTCCTAAAAAACAAAAGATAATGACCATCATCTACTGTCTTATAGGTGTTCTGCTACAATCACACTTCTCTCCACAGTCCAACCACAATGCCATTTCCACAGTCCAAAAATCAACCAACCACACTGCTATCTCCACAGTCCAACCACCAACCAACCACACAGCTATCTCCACAGTCCAACCACCATCCACACTGCTATCTCCACAGTCCAATCACCAACCAACCACATTGCTATCTCCACAGTCCAACCACCAAACAACCAACCACACTGCTATCTCCACAGTCCAACCACCAACCAACCACACTGCTATGTCTACAGTCCAACCACCAACAAACCACACTGCTATGTCCACAGTCCAATCACCAACCTACTAACCAACCACACTGCTACCTCCACAGTCCAGCCACAATGCCATTTCCACAGTCCAAATATCAACCAACCACACTGCTATGTCCACAGTCCAACCACCAACAAACCAACCACCCTGCTATCTCCACAGTCCAACCACCATCCACACTGCTATCTCCACAGTCCAACCACCAACCAACCACATTGTTATCTCCACAATCCAACCACCAAAAAACCAACCACACTGCTATCTCCACAGTCCAACCACCAACAACCAACCACACTGCTCTCTCCACAGTCCAACCACAATGCCATTTCCACAGTCTAATCATCAACCAACCACACAGCTATCTCCACAGTCCAACCACCAACCAACCACACTGCTATCTCCACAGTCCAACCACCATCCACACTGCTATCTCCACAGTCCAACCACCAACCCACCACATTGCTATCTCCACTGTCCAACCAGCAACCAACCAACCAGACTGCTATCTCAACAGTCCTAATACAAACCAACCAACCACCCACCCACCCACCCACACTGCTATGTCCACAATCCAACCATCAACCAACCACACTGCTATGTCCACAGTCCAACTGCCAACCAACCAACCACACTGCTATCTCCACAGTCCAACCACCAACTAACCACACTACTATCTCCAAAGTCCAACCAACCAACCAACCACACTGCCATGTCTACAGTCCAACCACCAACCATCAAACCAACCAACCTACCACACTGGTATCTCCACGGTCCATCCACCATCCAACCACACTGCTATCTCCATAGTCCAACCACCAACCAACCATACTGCCATCTCCACAGTGCAACCACAAACCAACCAACCAAACTGCTCTCTCCACAGTCAAACAACAATGCCATTTCCACAGTCTAATCATCAACCAACCATACAGCTATCTCCACAGTCCAACCGCTAACCAACCAACCAACCACACTGCTATCTCCACAGTCCAACCACCATCCACACTGCTATCTCCACAGTCAAACCACCATCCAACCAGCCACACTGCTATCTCAACAGTACCGCAATGTCATTTCCATAGTCAAACCACCAACCAACCACACTGCTAGGTCCACAGTCCAACTGACCACACTGCTATGTCCACAGTCCAAACACCAACCAACCAACCACACTGCTATCTCCACAGTCCAACCACCATCCACACTGCTATCTCCACAGTCATACCACCAAACAACCACATTGCTATCTCCACTGTCCAACCAGCAACCAACCAACCAGACTGCTATCTCCACAGTCCTAATACAAACCAACCAACCACCCCCCCCCACACTGCTATGTCCACAATCCAACCATCAACCAACCACACTGCTATGTCCACAGTCCAACTGCCAACCAACCAACCAACCACACTGCTATGTCTACAGTCCAACCACCAACCATCAAACCAACCAACCAACCTACCACACTGTTATCTCCACGGTCCAACAACCATCCAACCACACTGCTATCTCCATAGTCCAACCACCAACCAACCAACCAACCAACCATACTGCCATGTCCACAGTGCAACCACAAACCAACCAACCAAACTGCTCTCTCCACAGTCAAACCATAATGCCATTTCCACAGTCTAATCATCAACCAACCACACAGCTATCTCCACAGTCCAACCGCCAACCAACCAACCACACTGCTATCTCCACAGTCCAACCACCATCCACACTGCTATCTCCACAGTCCAACCACCATCCAACCAGCCATACTGCTATCTCAACAGTACCGCAATGTTATTTCCATAGTCCAACCACACTGCTAGGTCCACAGTCCAACTGACCACACTGCTATGTCCACAGTCCAAACACCAACCAACCAACCAACCAACCAACCAACCAACCACACTGCTATCTCCACTGTCCAACCAGCAACCAACCAACCAACCAGACTGCTATCTCCACAGTCCAACCACCATCCACACTGCTATCTCCACAGTCCAACCACCATCCAACCAGCCATACTGCTATCTCAACAGTACCGCAATGTTATTTCCATAGTCCAACCACACTGCTAGGTCCACAGTCCAACTGACCACACTGCTATGTCCACAGTCCAAACACCAACCAACCAACCAACCAACCGCACTGCTACCTCCACAGCCCAACCACCAACCAACCTTTCTTCCTAAAAAACAAAAGATAATGACCATCATCTACTGTCTTATAGGTGTTCTGCTACAATCACACTTCTCTCCACAGTCCAACCACAATGCCATTTCCACAGTCTAACCATCAACCAACCACACTGCTATCTCCACAGTCCAACCACCAACCAACCAACCAAACCAACCACACTGCTATCTCCACAGTCCAACCACCAACCAACCACACTGCTATGTCCACAATCCAACCAACCAACCACACTGCAATGTCCACAGTCCAACCGCCAACCAACCAACCAACCACACTGCTATCTCCACAGTCCAACCACCAACCAACCAACAACACTGCTATCTCCACAGTCCAACCATAACTCAACCAAGCAACGATCCAAGCAACCAACCACACTGCTATGTCCACGGCCTAAACACACTACTATCTCCACGGTCCAACCACCAACCATGTGTAGACATTTTTCCTTCCCTTTTCCCTTCCCTTGGTTGGACTTGATGGACATGTGTCTTTTTTCAGCCGTACTAACTATGTAACTATGTAACTATGTAACCAACCACACTGCTATCTCCACGGTCCAACCACCAACCAACCACACTGCTATCTCCACGGTCCAACCACCAACCAACCAACCAACCAACCAACCACACTGCTATCTCCACAGTCCAACCACCAACCAACCAACAACACTGCTATCTCCACAGTCCAACCAACCACACCGCTCTCTTCACAGTCCATCCACCAACCAACCACACTGCTATCTCCACAGTCCAACCACCAACCAACCAACCATACTGCTATGTCCACAGTCCAACCATAACTCAACCAAGCAACGATCCAAGCAACCAACCACACTGCTATGTCCACGGCCTAAACACACTACTATCTCCACGGTCCAACCACCAACCAACCACACTGCTATCTCCACGGTCCAACCACCAACCAACCACACTGCTATCTCCACGGTCCAACCACCAACCAACCAACCAACCAACCACACTGCTATGTCCACAGTCCAACCACACTACTATCTCCACGGTCCAACCACTAACCAAACAACCACACTGCTATCTCCACAGTGGAACCACCAACCAACCAACAAACCACACTGCTATCTGCACACTCCAACCACACTATCTCCACGGTCCAACCACCAACCAAACCCAAAACAACCAACCAATCACACTGCTATGTCCACAGTCCAACCACCAACCAACCACACTGCTATCTCCATAGTCCAACCACCAACCAACCATACTGCCATCTCCACAGTCCAATCAACCAAACTGCTCTCTCCACAGTCCAACCGCAATGCCATTTCCACAGGCCAACCACCAACCAACCAACCACACTGCTATCTCCACAGTCCAACCACCATCCACACTGCTATCTCCACAGTCCAATCACCAACCAATCACACTGCTATCTCCACAGTCCAATCACCAACCAATCACATTGCTATCTCCACAGTCCAACCACCATCCAACCAGCCACACTGCTATATCCACAGTCAAACCACAATATAATTTCCATAGTCCAACCACCAAAGAACCGCACTGCTAGATCCACAGTCCAACTGACCACACTGCTATGTCCACAGTCCAACCAGCAAGCAAGCAAGCAATCCAACCAACCAGACTGCTAACTCCACAGTCCTACCACAAACCAACCAACCAACTACACTGCTATCTCCACAGCCCAACCACCAACCAAACAACCAACCACACTGCTATCTCCACAGTCCAACCACCAACCAACCACACCGCTCTCCACAGTCCATCCACCAACCACACTGCTATGTCTACAGTCCAACCACCAACCAACAAACCAACCAACCTACCACACTGCTATCTCCACGGTCCAACCACCAACCAACCACACTACTATCTCCATAGTTCAACCACCAACCAACCAACCATACTGCCATCTCCACAGTCCAACCACAAACCAACCAACCAAACTGCTATCTCCACAGTCCAAACATCAACCAACCAACCGCACTGCTACCTCCACAGTCCAAACACCAACCAACCTTACTTCCTAAAAAACAAAAAGATAATGACCATCATCTACTGGGCTTATAGGGGTTCTGCTACAATCACACATATCTCCACAGTCCAACCGCAATGCCATTTCCACAGTCTAATCATCAACCAACCACACTGCTATCTCCACAGTCCAACCACAAACCAACCAACCAACCAACCAACCAACCAACAAACCACACTGCTATGTCCACAGTCCAACCAACCAACCAACCACACCGCTATCTCCACAGTCCTACCACAAACCAACAAACCAACCAACCAGACTGCTATCTCCACAGTCCTACCACAAACCAACCAACCACACTGCTATGTCCACAATCCAACCATAAATCTACCAACCAACCACACTGTTATGTCCACAGTCCAACCGCCAACCAACCAACCAACCAACCAACCAACCAACCAACCACACTGCTATCTCCACAGTCCAACCACCAACCAACCAACCAACCAACCACACTGCTATCTCCACAGTCCAACCACCAACCAGCCACACCGCTCTCTCCACAGTCCATCCACCAACCACACTGCTATGTCTACAGTCCAACCAACAAACTAACCAACCTACCACACAGCTATCTCCACAGTCCAACCACCATCCACACAGCTATCTCCACAGTCCAATCACCAACCAACCACATTGCTATCTCCACAGTCCAACCACCAAACAACCAACCACACTGCTATCTCCACAGTCCAACCACCAACCAACCACACTGCTATGTCTACAGTCCAACCACCAACAAACCACACTGCTATGTCCACAGTCCAATCACCAACCTACTAACCAACCACACTGCTACCTCCACAGTCCAACCACAATGCCATTTCCACAGTCCAACCACCAACCAACCACACTGACATCTCCACAGTCCAACCACCAACCAACCACCCAACCAACCAACCGCACTGCTACCTCCACAGCCCAACCACCAACCAACCTTTCTTCCTAAAAAACAAAAGATAATGACCATCATCTACTGTCTTATAGGTGTTCTGCTACAATCACACTTCTCTCCACAGTCCAACCACAATGCCATTTCCACAGTCCAAAAATCAACCAACCACACTGCTATCTCCACAGTCCAACCACCAACCAACCACACAGCTATCTCCACAGTCCAACCACCATCCACACTGCTATCTCCACAGTCCAATCACCAACCAACCACATTGCTATCTCCACAGTCCAACCACCAAACAACCAACCACACTGCTATCTCCACAGTCCAACCACCAACCAACCACACTGCTATGTCTACAGTCCAACCACCAACAAACCACACTGCTATGTCCACAGTCCAATCACCAACCTACTAACCAACCACACTGCTACCTCCACAGTCCAGCCACAATGCCATTTCCACAGTCCAAATATCAACCAACCACACTGCTATGTCCACAGTCCAACCACCAACAAACCAACCACCCTGCTATCTCCACAGTCCAACCACCATCCACACTGCTATCTCCACAGTCCAACCACCAACCAACCACATTGTTATCTCCACAATCCAACCACCAAAAAACCAACCACACTGCTATCTCCACAGTCCAACCACCAACAACCAACCACACTGCTCTCTCCACAGTCCAACCACAATGCCATTTCCACAGTCTAATCATCAACCAACCACACAGCTATCTCCACAGTCCAACCACCAACCAACCACACTGCTATCTCCACAGTCCAACCACCATCCACACTGCTATCTCCACAGTCCAACCACCAACCCACCACATTGCTATCTCCACTGTCCAACCAGCAACCAACCAACCAGACTGCTATCTCAACAGTCCTAATACAAACCAACCAACCACCCACCCACCCACCCACACTGCTATGTCCACAATCCAACCATCAACCAACCACACTGCTATGTCCACAGTCCAACTGCCAACCAACCAACCACACTGCTATCTCCACAGTCCAACCACCAACTAACCACACTACTATCTCCAAAGTCCAACCAACCAACCAACCACACTGCCATGTCTACAGTCCAACCACCAACCATCAAACCAACCAACCTACCACACTGGTATCTCCACGGTCCATCCACCATCCAACCACACTGCTATCTCCATAGTCCAACCACCAACCAACCATACTGCCATCTCCACAGTGCAACCACAAACCAACCAACCAAACTGCTCTCTCCACAGTCAAACAACAATGCCATTTCCACAGTCTAATCATCAACCAACCATACAGCTATCTCCACAGTCCAACCGCTAACCAACCAACCAACCACACTGCTATCTCCACAGTCCAACCACCATCCACACTGCTATCTCCACAGTCAAACCACCATCCAACCAGCCACACTGCTATCTCAACAGTACCGCAATGTCATTTCCATAGTCAAACCACCAACCAACCACACTGCTAGGTCCACAGTCCAACTGACCACACTGCTATGTCCACAGTCCAAACACCAACCAACCAACCACACTGCTATCTCCACAGTCCAACCACCATCCACACTGCTATCTCCACAGTCATACCACCAAACAACCACATTGCTATCTCCACTGTCCAACCAGCAACCAACCAACCAGACTGCTATCTCCACAGTCCTAATACAAACCAACCAACCACCCCCCCCCCACACTGCTATGTCCACAATCCAACCATCAACCAACCACACTGCTATGTCCACAGTCCAACTGCCAACCAACCAACCAACCACACTGCTATGTCTACAGTCCAACCACCAACCATCAAACCAACCAACCAACCTACCACACTGTTATCTCCACGGTCCAACAACCATCCAACCACACTGCTATCTCCATAGTCCAACCACCAACCAACCAACCAACCAACCATACTGCCATGTCCACAGTGCAACCACAAACCAACCAACCAAACTGCTCTCTCCACAGTCAAACCATAATGCCATTTCCACAGTCTAATCATCAACCAACCACACAGCTATCTCCACAGTCCAACCGCCAACCAACCAACCACACTGCTATCTCCACAGTCCAACCACCATCCACACTGCTATCTCCACAGTCCAACCACCATCCAACCAGCCATACTGCTATCTCAACAGTACCGCAATGTTATTTCCATAGTCCAACCACACTGCTAGGTCCACAGTCCAACTGACCACACTGCTATGTCCACAGTCCAAACACCAACCAACCAACCAACCAACCAACCAACCAACCACACTGCTATCTCCACTGTCCAACCAGCAACCAACCAACCAACCAGACTGCTATCTCCACAGTCCAACCGCCAACCAACCAACCACACTGCTATCTCCACAGTCCAACCACCATCCACACTGCTATCTCCACAGTCCAACCACCATCCAACCAGCCATACTGCTATCTCAACAGTACCGCAATGTTATTTCCATAGTCCAACCACACTGCTAGGTCCACAGTCCAACTGACCACACTGCTATGTCCACAGTCCAAACACCAACCAACCAACCAACCAACCGCACTGCTACCTCCACAGCCCAACCACCAACCAACCTTTCTTCCTAAAAAACAAAAGATAATGACCATCATCTACTGTCTTATAGGTGTTCTGCTACAATCACACTTCTCTCCACAGTCCAACCACAATGCCATTTCCACAGTCTAACCATCAACCAACCACACTGCTATCTCCACAGTCCAACCACCAACCAACCAACCAAACCAACCACACTGCTATCTCCACAGTCCAACCACCAACCAACCACACTGCTATGTCCACAATCCAACCAACCAACCACACTGCAATGTCCACAGTCCAACCGCCAACCAACCAACCAACCACACTGCTATCTCCACAGTCCAACCACCAACCAACCAACAACACTGCTATCTCCACAGTCCAACCATAACTCAACCAAGCAACGATCCAAGCAACCAACCACACTGCTATGTCCACGGCCTAAACACACTACTATCTCCACGGTCCAACCACCAACCATGTGTAGACATTTTTCCTTCCCTTTTCCCTTCCCTTGGTTGGACTTGATGGACATGTGTCTTTTTTCAGCCGTACTAACTATGTAACTATGTAACTATGTAACCAACCACACTGCTATCTCCACGGTCCAACCACCAACCAACCACACTGCTATCTCCACGGTCCAACCACCAACCAACCAACCAACCAACCAACCACACTGCTATCTCCACAGTCCAACCACCAACCAACCAACAACACTGCTATCTCCACAGTCCAACCAACCACACCGCTCTCTTCACAGTCCATCCACCAACCAACCACACTGCTATCTCCACAGTCCAACCACCAACCAACCAACCATACTGCTATGTCCACAGTCCAACCATAACTCAACCAAGCAACGATCCAAGCAACCAACCACACTGCTATGTCCACGGCCTAAACACACTACTATCTCCACGGTCCAACCACCAACCAACCACACTGCTATCTCCACGGTCCAACCACCAACCAACCACACTGCTATCTCCACGGTCCAACCACCAACCAACCAACCAACCAACCACACTGCTATGTCCACAGTCCAACCACACTACTATCTCCACGGTCCAACCACTAACCAAACAACCACACTGCTATCTCCACAGTGGAACCACCAACCAACCAACAAACCACACTGCTATCTGCACACTCCAACCACACTATCTCCACGGTCCAACCACCAACCAAACCCAAAACAACCAACCAATCACACTGCTATGTCCACAGTCCAACCACCAACCAACCACACTGCTATCTCCATAGTCCAACCACCAACCAACCATACTGCCATCTCCACAGTCCAATCAACCAAACTGCTCTCTCCACAGTCCAACCGCAATGCCATTTCCACAGGCCAACCACCAACCAACCAACCACACTGCTATCTCCACAGTCCAACCACCATCCACACTGCTATCTCCACAGTCCAATCACCAACCAATCACACTGCTATCTCCACAGTCCAATCACCAACCAATCACATTGCTATCTCCACAGTCCAACCACCATCCAACCAGCCACACTGCTATATCCACAGTCAAACCACAATATAATTTCCATAGTCCAACCACCAAAGAACCGCACTGCTAGATCCACAGTCCAACTGACCACACTGCTATGTCCACAGTCCAACCAGCAAGCAAGCAAGCAATCCAACCAACCAGACTGCTAACTCCACAGTCCTACCACAAACCAACCAACCAACCACACTGCTATCTCCACAGCCCAACCACCAACCAAACAACCAACCACACTGCTATCTCCACAGTCCAACCACCAACCAACCACACCGCTCTCCACAGTCCATCCACCAACCACACTGCTATGTCTACAGTCCAACCACCAACCAACAAACCAACCAACCTACCACACTGCTATCTCCACGGTCCAACCACCAACCAACCACACTACTATCTCCATAGTTCAACCACCAACCAACCAACCATACTGCCATCTCCACAGTCCAACCACAAACCAACCAACCAAACTGCTATCTCCACAGTCCAAACATCAACCAACCAACCGCACTGCTACCTCCACAGTCCAAACACCAACCAACCTTACTTCCTAAAAAACAAAAAGATAATGACCATCATCTACTGGGCTTATAGGGGTTCTGCTACAATCACACATATCTCCACAGTCCAACCGCAATGCCATTTCCACAGTCTAATCATCAACCAACCACACTGCTATCTCCACAGTCCAACCACCAACCAACCAACCAACCAACCAACCAACCAACCAACAAACCACACTGCTATGTCCACAGTCCAACCAACCAACCAACCACACCGCTATCTCCACAGTCCTACCACAAACCAACAAACCAACCAACCAGACTGCTATCTCCACAGTCCTACCACAAACCAACCAACCACACTGCTATGTCCACAATCCAACCATAAATCTACCAACCAACCACACTGTTATGTCCACAGTCCAACCGCCAACCAACCAACCAACCAACCAACCAACCAACCAACCAACCAACCAACCACACTGCTATCTCCACAGTCCAACCACCAACCAACCAACCAACCAACCACACTGCTATCTCCACAGTCCAACCACCAACCAGCCACACCGCTCTCTCCACAGTCCATCCACCAACCACACTGCTATGTCTACAGTCCAACCAACAAACTAACCAACCTACCACACAGCTATCTCCACAGTCCAACCACCATCCACACAGCTATCTCCACAGTCCAATCACCAACCAACCACATTGCTATCTCCACAGTCCAACCACCAAACAACCAACCACACTGCTATCTCCACAGTCCAACCACCAACCAACCACACTGCTATGTCTACAGTCCAACCACCAACAAACCACACTGCTATGTCCACAGTCCAATCACCAACCTACTAACCAACCACACTGCTACCTCCACAGTCCAACCACAATGCCATTTCCACAGTCCAACCACCAACCAACCACACTGACATCTCCACAGTCCAACCACCAACCAACCACCCAACCAACCAACCGCACTGCTACCTCCACAGCCCAACCACCAACCAACCTTTCTTCCTAAAAAACAAAAGATAATGACCATCATCTACTGTCTTATAGGTGTTCTGCTACAATCACACTTCTCTCCACAGTCCAACCACAATGCCATTTCCACAGTCCAAAAATCAACCAACCACACTGCTATCTCCACAGTCCAACCACCAACCAACCACACAGCTATCTCCACAGTCCAACCACCATCCACACTGCTATCTCCACAGTCTAATCACCAACCAACCACATTGCTATCTCCACAGTCCAACCACCAAACAACCAACCTCACTGCTATCTCCACAGTCCAACCACCAACCAACCACACTGCTATGTCTACAGTCCAACCACCAACAAACCACACTGCTATGTCCACAGTCCAATCACCAATCTACTAACCAACCACACTGCTACCTCCACAGTCCAGCCACAATGCCATTTCCACAGTCCAAATATCAACCAACCACACTGCTATGTCCACAGTCCAACCACCAACAAACCAACCACCCTGCTATCTCCACAGTCCAACCACCATCCACACTGCTATCTCCACAGTCCAACCACCAACTAACCACATTGCTATCTCCACAATCCAACCACCAAAAAACCAACCACACTGCTATCTCCACAGTCCAACCACCAACAACCAACCACACTGCTCTCTCCACAGTCCAACCACAATGCCATTTCCACAGTCTAATCATCAACCAACCACACAGCTATCTCCACAGTCCAACCACCAACCAACCACTCTGCTATCTCCACAGTCCAACCACCATCCACACTGCTATCTCCACAGTCCAACCACCAACCCACCACATTGCTATCTCCACTGTCCAACCAGCAACCAACCAACCAGACTGCTATCTCAACAGTCCTAATACAAACCAACCAACCACCCACCCACCCACCCACACTGCTATGTCCACAATCCAACCATCAACCAACCACACTGCTATGTCCACAGTCCAACTGCCAACCAACCAACCACACTGCTATCTCCACAGTCCAACCACCAACTAACCACACTACTATCTCCAAAGTCCAACCAACCAACCAACCACACTGCCATGTCTACAGTCCAACCACCAACCATCAAACCAACCAACCTACCACACTGCTATCTCCACGGTCCATCCACCATCCAACCACACTGCTATCTCCATAGTCCAACCACCAACCAACCATACTGCCATCTCCACAGTGCAACCACAAACCAACCAACCAAACTGCTCTCTCCACAGTCAAACAACAATGCCATTTCCACAGTCTAATCATCAACCAACCATACAGCTATCTCCACAGTCCAACCGCTAACCAACCAACCAACCACACTGCTATCTCCACAGTCCAACCACCATCCACACTGCTATCTCCACAGTCAAACCACCATCCAACCAGCCACACTGCTATCTCAACAGTACCGCAATGTCATTTCCATAGTCAAACCACCAACCAACCACACTGCTAGGTCCACAGTCCAACTGACCACACTGCTATGTCCACAGTCCAAACACCAACCAACCAACCACACTGCTATCTCCACTGTCCAACCAGCAACCAACCAACCTGACTGCTATCTCCACAGTCCTACCACAAACCAACCAACCAGCCAACCAACCACACTGCTATGTCCACAATCCAACCATCAACCAACCAAACACACTGCTATCTCCACAGTCCAACCACCATCCACACTGCTATCTCCACAGTCCAATCACCAACCAACCACATTGCTATCTCCACAGTCCAACCACCAAACAACCAACCACACTGCTATCTCCACAGTCCAACCACCAACCAACCACACTGCTATGTCTACAGTCCAACCACCAACAAACCACACTGCTATGTCCACATTCCAATCACCAACCTACTAACCAACCCCACTGCTACCTCCACAGTCCAACCACAATGCCATTTCCATAGTCCAAATATCAATCAACCACACTGCTATCTCCACAGTCCAACCACCATCCACACTGCTATCTCCACAGTCCAATCACCAACCAACCACATTGCTATCTCCACAATCCAACCACCAAAAAACCAACCACACTGCTATCTCCACAGTCCAACCACCAACCCACCACATTGCTATCTCCACTGTCCAACCAGCAACCAACCAGACTGCTATCTCAACAGTCCTAATACAAACCAACCAACCAATCACCCACCCACCCACACTGCTATGTCCACAATCCAACCATCAACCAACCACACTGCTATGTCCACAGTCCAACTGCCAACCAACCAACCACACTGCTATCTCCACAGTCCAACCACCAACTAACCACACTACTATCTCCAAAGTCCAACCACCAACCAACCAACCAACCACACTGCCATGTCTACAGTCCAACCACCAACCATCAAACCAACCAACCTACCACACTGCTATCTCCACGGTCCATCCACCATCCAACCACACTGCTATCTCCATAGTCCAACCACCAACCAACCATACTGCCATCTCCACAGTGCAACCACAAACCAACCAACCAAACTGCTCTCTCCACAGTCAAACAACAATGCCATTTCCACAGTCTAATCATAAACCAACCATACAGCTATCTCCACAGTCCAACCGCTAACCAACCAACCAACCACACTGCTATCTCCACAGTCCAACCACCATCCACACTGCTATCTCCACAGTCAAACCACCATCCAACCAGCCACACTGCTATCTCAACAGTACCGCAATGTCATTTCCATAGTCAAACCACCAACCAACCACACTGCTAGGTCCACAGTCCAACTGACCACACTGCTATGTCCACAGTCCAAACACCAACCAAAGAACCACACTGCTATCTCCACTGTCCAACCAGCAACCAACCAACCTGACTGCTATCTCCACAGTCCTACCACAAACCAACCAACCAGCCAACCAACCACACTGCTATGTCCACAATCCAACCATCAACCAACCAAACACACTGCTATCTCCACAGTCCAACCACCATCCACACTGCTATCTCCACAGTCCAATCACCAACCAACCACATTGCTATCTCCACAGTCCAACCACCAAACAACCAACCACACTGCTATCTCCACAGTCCAACCACCAACCAACCACACTGCTATGTCTACAGTCCAACCACCAACAAACCACACTGCTATGTCCACAGTCCAATCACCAACCTACTAACCAACCACACTGCTACCTCCACAGTCCAACCACATTGCCATTTCCACAGTCCAAATATCAACCAACCACACTGCTATGTCCACAGTCCAACCACCAACAAACCAACCACCCTGCTATCTCCACAGTCCAACCACCATCCACACTGCTATCTCCACAGTCCAACCACCAACCAACCACATTGCTATCTCCACAATCCAACCACCAAAAAACCAACCACACTGCTATCTCCACAGTCCAACCACCAACAACCAACCACACTGCTCTCTCCACAGTCCAACCACAATGCCATTTCCACAGTCTAATCATCAACCAACCACACAGCTATCTCCACAGTCCAACCACCAACCAACCACACTGCTATCTCCACAGTCCAACCACCATCCACACTGCTATCTCCACAGTCCAACCACCAACCCACCACATTGCTATCTCCACTGTCCAACCAGCAACCAACCAACCAGACTGCTATCTCCACAGTCCTAATACAAACCAACCAACCAACCACCCACCCACCCACCCACACTGCTATGTCCACAATCCAACCATCAACCAACCACACTGCTATGTCCACAGTCCAACTGCCAACCAACCAACCAACCACACTGCTATCTCCACAGTCCAACCACCAACTAACCACACTACTATCTCCAAAGTCCAACCAACCAACCAACCAACCACACTGCCATGTCTACAGTCCAACCACCAACCATCAAACCAACCAACCTACCACACTGCTATCTCCACGGTCCATCCACCATCCAACCACACTGCTATCTCCATAGTCCAACCACCAACCAACCATACTGCCATCTCCACAGTGCAACCACAAACCAACCAACCAAACTGCTCTCTCCACAGTGCAACCACAAACCAACCAACCAAACTGCTCTCTCCACAGTCAAACAACAATGCCATTTCCACAGTCTAATCATCAACCAACCATACAGCTATCTCCACAGTCCAACCGCTAACCAACCAACCAACCACACTGCTATCTCCACAGTCCAACCACCATCCACACTGCTATCTCCACAGTCATACCACCAAACAACCACATTGCTATCTCCACTGTCCAACCAGCAACCAACCAACCAGACTGCTATCTCCACAGTCCTAATACAAACCAACCAACCACCCCCCCACACTGCTATGTCCACAATCCAACCATCAACCAACCACACTGCTATGTCCACAGTCCAACTGCCAACCAACCAACCACACTGCTATGTCTACAGTCCAACCACCAACCATCAAACCAACCAACCAACCAACCTACCACACTGTTATCTCCATGGTCCAACAACCATCCAACCACACTGCTATCTCCATAGTCCAACCACCAACCAACCAACCAACCAACCAACCATACTGCCATGTCCACAGTGCAACCACAAACCAACCAACCAAACTGCTCTCTCCACAGTCAAACCATAATGCCATTTCCACAGTCTAATCATCAACCAACCACACAGCTATCTCCACAGTCCAACCGCCAACCAACCAACCACACTGCTATCTCCACAGTCCAACCACCATCCACACTGCTATCTCCACAGTCCAACCACCATCCAACCAGCCATACTGCTATCTCAACAGTACCGCAATGTTATTTCCATAGTCCAACCACACTGCTAGGTCCACAGTCCAACTGACCACACTGCTATGTCCACAGTCCAAACACCAACCAACCAACCAACCAACCAACCACACTGCTATCTCCACTGTCCAACCAGCAACCAACCAACCAACCAGACTGCTATCTCCACAGTCCAACCGCCAACCAACCAACCACACTGCTATCTCCACAGTCCAACCACCATCCACACTGCTATCTCCACAGTCCAACCACCATCCAACCAGCCATACTGCTATCTCAACAGTACCGCAATGTTATTTCCATAGTCCAACCACACTGCTAGGTCCACAGTCCAACTGACCACACTGCTATGTCCACAGTCCAAACACCAACCAACCAACCAACCAACCAACCAACCACACTGCTATCTCCACTGTCCAACCAGCAACCAACCAACCAGACTGCTATCTCCACAGTCCTACCACAAACCAACCAACCAACCACACTGCTATGTCCACAATCCAACCATCAACCAACCAACCAACCAACCACACTGCTATGTCCACTGTCCAACCAGCAACCAACCAACCAGACTGCTCTCTCCACAGTCCTACCACAAACCAACCAACCAACCACACTGCTATGTCCACAATCCAACCATCAACCAACCAACCAACCAACCACACTGCTATGTCCACAGTCCAACCGCCAACCAACCAACCACAATGCTATCTCCACAGTCCAACCACCAACCAACCACACTACTATCTCCACAGTCCAACCACCAACCAACCAACCACACTGCTATGTCTACAGTCCAACCACCAAACCAACCAACCTACCACACTGCTATCTCCACGGTCCAACCATCATCCAACCACACTGCTATCTCCATAGTCCAAGCACCGACCAACCAACCAAACTGCTCTCTCCACAGTCCAACCGCATTGCCATTTCCACAGTCCAAGCACCAACCAACCACACTGCTATCTCCAAATTCCAACCACCATCCACACTGCTATCTCCAGAGTCCAACCAACCACACTGCTATCTCAACAGTCCGACCACCAACCAACCACACCGCTCTTTCCACAGTCCATCCACCAACCAACCACACTGCTATGTCTACAGTCCAACCACCAACCAACCACCCAACCAGACTGCTATCTCCACAGTCCTACCACAAACCAACCAACCAACCACACTGCTATGTCCACAATCCAACCATCAACCAACCAACCAACCAACCAACCACACTGCTATGTCCACAGTCCAACCGCCAACCAACCAACCACACTACTATCTCCACTGTCCAACCACCAACCAACCAACCAACCACACTGCTATGTCTACAGTCCAACCACCAACCAACAAACCAACCAACCTACCACACTGCTATCTCCACGGTCCAACCACCATCCAACCACACTGCTATCTCCATAGTCCAACCACCAACCAACCAACCATACTGCCATCTCCACAGTCCAACCAACCAAACTGCTCTCTCCACAGTCCAACCGCAATGCCATTTCCACAATCCAACCACCAACCAACCACACTGCTATCTCCACAGTCCAAACACCATCCACACTGCTATCTCCACAGTCCGACCACCAACCAACCACACCGCTCTCTCCACAGTCCATCCACCAACCAACCACACTGCTATGTCTACAGTCCAACCACCAACCAACCACACTGCTATCTCCACAGTCCGACCACCAACCAACCACACCGCTCTCTCCACAGTCCATCCACCAACCAACCACACTGCTATGTCTACAGTCCAACCACCAACCAACAACACTGCTCTCTCCACAGTCCAACCACCAAACAACCAACCACACTGCCATATCCACAGTCCAACCACCAACCAACCTCACTGCTACCTCCACAGTCCAACCACCAACCAACCTTTCTTCCGAAAATACAAAAGATAAATGACCATCATCTACTGGGCTTATAGGGGTTCTGCTACAATCACACTTATCTCCACAGTCCAACCACAATGCCATTTCCACAGTCTAACCATCAACCAACCACACTGCTATCTCCACAGTCCAACCACCAACCAACCAACCAAACCAACCACACTGCTATCTCCACAGTCCAACCACCAACCAACCACACTGCTATGTCCACAATCCAACCAACCAACCACACTGCAATGTCCACAGTCCAACCGCCAACCAACCAACCAACCAACCACACTCCTATCTCCACAGTCCAACCACCAACCAAGCAACAACACTGCTATCTCCACAGTCCAACCATAACTCAACCAAGCAACGATCCAAGCAACCAACCACACTGCTATGTCCACGGCCTAAACACACTACTATCTCCACGGTCCAACCACCAACCATGTGTAGACATTTTTCCTTCCCTTTTCCCTTCCCTTGGTTGGACTTGATGGACATGTGTCTTTTTTCAGCCGTACTAACTATGTAACTATGTAACTATGTAACTATGTAACCAACCACACTGCTATCTCCACGGTCCAACCACCAACCAACCACAATGCTATCTCCACGGTCCAACCACCAACCAACCAACCAACCAACCACACTGCTATCTCCACAGTCCAACCACCAACCAACCAACAACACTGCTATCTCCACAGTCCAACCAACCACACCGCTCTCTTCACAGTCCATCCACCAACCAACCACACTGCTATCTCCACAGTCCAACCACCAACCAACCAACCATACTGCTATGTCCACAGTCCAACCATAACTCAACCAAGCAACGATCCAAGCAACCAACCACACTGCTATGTCCACGGCCTAAACACACTACTATCTCCACGGTCCAACCACCAACCAACCACACTGCTATCTCCACGGTCCAACCACCAACCAACCACACTGCTATCTCCACGGTCCAACCACCAACCAACCAACCAACCAACCACACTGCTATGTCCACAGTCCAACCACACTACTATCTCCACGGTCCAACCACTAACCAAACAACCACACTGCTATCTCCACAGTGGAACCACCAACCAACCAACAAACCACACTGCTATCTGCACACTCCAACCACACTATCTCCACGGTCCAACCACCAACCAAACCCAAAACAACCAACCAATCACACTGCTATGTCCACAGTCCAACCACCAACCAACCACACTGCTATCTCCATAGTCCAACCACCAACCAACCATACTGCCATCTCCACAGTCCAATCAACCAAACTGCTCTCTCCACAGTCCAACCGCAATGCCATTTCCACAGGCCAACCACCAACCAACCAACCACACTGCTATCTCCACAGTCCAACCACCATCCACACTGCTATCTCCACAGTCCAATCACCAACCAATCACATTGCTATCTCCACAGTCCAACCACCATCCAACCAGCCACACTGCTATATCCACAGTCAAACCACAATATAATTTCCATAGTCCAACCACCAAAGAACCGCACTGCTAGATCCACAGTCCAACTGACCACACTGCTATGTCCACAGTCCAACCAGCAAGCAAGCAAGCAATCCAACCAACCAGACTGCTAACTCCACAGTCCTACCACAAACCAACCAACCAACCACACTGCTATCTCCACAGCCCAACCACCAACCAAACAACCAACCACACTGCTATCTCCACAGTCCAACCACCAACCAACCACACCGCTCTCCACAGTCCATCCACCAACCACACTGCTATGTCTACAGTCCAACCACCAACCAACAAACCAACCAACCTACCACACTGCTATCTCCACGGTCCAACCACCAACCAACCACACTACTATCTCCATAGTTCAACCACCAACCAACCAACCATACTGCCATCTCCACAGTCCAACCACAAACCAACCAACCAAACTGCTATCTCCACAGTCCAAACATCAACCAACCAACCGCACTGCTACCTCCACAGTCCAAACACCAACCAACCTTACTTCCTAAAAAACAAAAAGATAATGACCATCATCTACTGGGCTTATAGGGGTTCTGCTACAATCACACATATCTCCACAGTCCAACCGCAATGCCATTTCCACAGTCTAATCATCAACCAACCACACTGCTATCTCCACAGTCCAACCACCAACCAACCAACCAACCAACCAACCAACAAACCACACTGCTATGTCCACAGTCCAACCAACCAACCAACCACACCGCTATCTCCACAGTCCTACCACAAACCAACAAACCAACCAACCAGACTGCTATCTCCACAGTCCTACCACAAACCAACCAACCACACTGCTATGTCCACAATCCAACCATAAATCTACCAACCAACCACACTGTTATGTCCACAGTCCAACCGCCAACCAACCAACCAACCAACCAACCAACCAACCAACCAACCAACCAACCACACTGCTATCTCCACAGTCCAACCACCAACCAACCAACCAACCAACCACACTGCTATCTCCACAGTCCAACCACCAACCAGCCACACCGCTCTCTCCACAGTCCATCCACCAACCACACTGCTATGTCTACAGTCCAACCAACAAACTAACCAACCTACCACACTGCTATCTCCACGATCCAACCACCAACCAACCAACCACACTACTATCTCCATAGTCCAACCATCAACCACCCAACCATACTGCCATCTCCACAGTGCAACCACAAACCAACCAACCAAACTGCTATCTCCACAGTCCAACCACCAACCAACCAACCAACCAACCAACCGCACTGCTACCTCCACAGTCCAAACACTTTCCCACCTTAATTCCTAAAAAACAAAAGATAATGCCCATCATCTACTGGGCTTATAGGGGTTCTGCTACAATCACACTTCTCTCCACAGTTCAATCGCAATGCCATTTCCACAGTCCAATCATCAATCAACCACACTGCTAGCTCCACAGTCCAATCACCAACCAATCACATTGCTCTCGAAAGTCCAAACACCAACCAACAAACAAACCACACTACTATGTCCACAGTCCAACCACAATCCACACTGCTATCTCCACAGTCCAACCACCAAAAAACCAACCACACTGCTATCTCCACAGTCAACCACCAACCAACCAACCCCACTGATCTGTCCACAGTCAAACCATTAACCAACCCCACTGATATGTCCACAGTCCAACAACACTGCTATCTCCACAGTCCAACCACCAAACAACCAACCACACTGCTATATCCACAGTCCAACCACCATCCAACCAGCCACACTGCTATCTCCACAGTCCAACCGCAAACAAACCAACCACACTGCTATCTCCACTGTCCAACCACACTGCTATGTCCACAATCCAACCATCAACCTACCAACCAACCATACTGCTATGTCCACAGTCCAACCAACCACACTACTATCTCAAGTCCATCCACCAACCAACCACACTACTATGTCTACAGTCCAACCAACCAACCACACTACTCCCTCCATGGTCCAACCACCAACCAACCACACTGCCATCTCCACAGTACAACCACCAACCAACCACCCAACCAACCGCACTGCTACCTCCACAGCCCAACCACCAACCAACCTTTCTTCCTAAAAAACAAAAGATAATGACCATCATCTACTGTCTTATAGGTGTTCTGCTACAATCACACGTCTCTCCACAGTCCAACCACAATGCCATTTCCACAGTCCAAAAATCAACCAACCACACTGCTATCTCCACAGTCCAACCACCAACCAACCAACCAACCAACCAACCACACTGCTATCTCCACAGTCCAACCACCATCCACACTGCTATCTCCACAGTCCAATCACTAACCAACCACATTGCTATCTCCACAATCCAACCACCAAAGAACCAACCACACTGCTATCTCCACAGTCCAACCACCAACAACCAACCACACAGCTATTTCCACAGTCCAATCACCAACCAACCACACTGCTATCTCCACAGTCCAACCACCATCCACACTGCTATCTCCACAGTCCAACCACCAACCCACCACATTGCTATCTCCACTGTCCAACCAGCAACCAACCAACCAGACTGCTATCTCCACAGTCCTAATACAAACCAACCAACCAACCAACCACCCACCCACCCACCCACCCACACTGCTATGTCCACAATACAACCATCAACCAACCACACTGCTATGTCCACAGTCCAACTGCCAACCAACCAACCACACTGCTATCTCCACAGTCCAACCACCAACTAACCACACTACTATCTCCAAAGTCCAACCAGCAACCAACCAACCAACCAACCACACTGCCATGTCTACAGTCCAACCACCAACCATCAAACCAACCAACTTACCACACTGCTATCTCCACGGTCCAACCACCATCCAACCACACTGCTATCTCCATAGTCCAACCACCAACCAACCAACCATACTGCCATCTCCACAGTGCAACCATAAACCAACCAACCAAACTGCTCTCTCCACAGTCAAACCACAATGCCATTTCCACAGTCTAATCATCAACCAACCACACAGCTATCTCCACAGTCCAACCGCTAACCAACCAACCAACCAACCACACTGCTATCTCCACAGTCCAACCACCATCCACACTGCTATCTCCACAGTCCAACCACCATCCAACCAGCCACACTGCTATCTCAACAGTACCGCAATGTCATTTCCATAGTCAAACCACCAACCAACCACACTGCTATCTCCACTGTCCAACCAGCAACGAACCAACCTGACTGCTATCTCCACAGTCCTACCACAAACCAACCAACCAACCAGCCAACCAACCACACTGCTATGTCCACAATCCAACCATCAACCAACCAACCACATTGCTATCTCCACAGTCCAACCACCATCCACACTGCTATCTCCACAGTCCAATCACCAACCCACCACATTGCTATGTCCACAGTCCAACCACCAAACAACCAACCAAACTGCTATCTCCACAGTCCAACCACCAACCAACCAACCATACTGCTATCTCCACAGTCCAACCACCAAACAACCAACCATACTGCTATCTCCACAGTCCAATCACCAACCTACTAACCAACCACACTGCTACCTCCACAGTCCAACCACAATGCCATTTCCACAGTCCAAATATCAACCAACCACACTGCTATGTCCACAGTCCAACCACCAACCAACCAATCAACCACCCTGCTATCTCCACAGTCCAACCACCATCCACACTGCTATCTCCACAGTCCAATCACCAACCAACCACATTGCTATCTCCACAATCCAACCACCAAAAAACCAACCACACTGCTATCTCCACAGTCCAGCCAACAACCAACCACACTGCTATCTCCACAGTCCAACCACCATCCACACTGCTATCTCCACAGTCCAACCACCAAACAACCACATTGCTATCTCCACTGTCCAACCAGCAACCAACCAACCAGACTGCTATCTCCACAGTCCTAATACAAACCAACCAACCACCCACACTGCTATGTCCACAATCCAACCATCAATCAACCACACTGCTATGTCCACAGTCCAACTGCCTACCAACCAACCACACTGCTATGTCTACAGTCCAACCACCAACCATCAAACCAACCACACCAACCTACCACACTGCTATCTCCACGGTCCAACCACCATCCAACCACACTGCTATCTCCATAGTCCAACCACCAACCAACCAACCAACCAACCAACCAACCATACTGCCATCTCCACAGTGCAACCACAAACCAACCAACCAAACTGCTCTCTCCACAGTCAAACCATAATGCTATTTCCACAGTCTAATCATCAACCAACCACACAGCTATCTCCACAGTCCAACCGCCAACCAACCAACCACACTGCTATCTCCACAGTCCAACCACCATCCACACTGCTATCTCCACAGTCCAATCACCAACTAACCACATTGCTATCTCCACAGTCCAACCACCATCCAACCAGCCACACTGCTATATCCACAGTCCAACCACAATATCATTTCCATAGTCCAACCACCAACCAACCACACTGCTAGGTCCACAGTCCAACTGACCACACTGCTATGTCCACAGTCCAACCAGCAAGCAGGCAAGCAATCCAACCAACCAGACTGCTATCTCCACAGTCCTACCACAAACCAACCAACCAACCAGACTGCTAACTCCACAGTCCTACCACAAACCAACCAACCACACTGCTAACTCCACAGTCCTACCACAAACCAACCAACCAACCACACTGCTATCTCCACAGCCCAACCACCAACCAACCAACCGCTATCTCCACAGTCCAACCACCAACCAACCACACCGCTCTCTCCACAGTCCATCCACCAACCCACCAACCACACTGCTATGTCTACAGTCCAACCACGAACCAACAAACCAACCAACCTACCACACTGCTATCTCCACGGTCCAACCACCAACCAACCACACTACTATCTCCATAGTTCAACCACCAACCAACCAACCATACTGCCATCTCCACAGTCCAACCACAAACCAAGCAACCAAACTGCTATCTCCACAGTCCAAACATCAACCAACCACCAGCACTGCTACCTCCACAGTCCAAACACCAACCAACCTTACTTCCTAAAAAACAAAAAGATAATGACCATCATCTACTGGGCTTATAGGGGTTCTGCTGGGCTTATAGTCCAACCGCAATGCCATTTCCACAGTCTAATCATCAACCAACCACACTATCTCCACAGTCCAAACACCAACCAACCAGCCACACTGCTATATCGACAGTCCATCCAACCAACCACACTGCTATCTCCACAGTCCAACCAACCAACCACACCGCTATCTCCACAGTCCATCCACCAACCGACCACACTGCTCTCTCCACGGTCCAATCACCAACCAACGACACTGCCGTATCCACAGTCCAACCAACCAACCACACTGCCATCTCCACAGTCCAACCACCAACCAACCAAACAACCAACCTCACTGCTACCTCCACAGTCCAACCACCAACCAACCTTTTTTCCTAAAATACAAAAGATAATGACCATCATCTACTGGGCTTATAGGGGTTCTGCTACAATCACACTTGTCTCCACAGTCCAAACCGCAATGCCATTTCCACAGTCTCATCATCAACCAACCACACTGCTATCTCCACAGTCCAGCCAACCAACAAAACCAACCACACTGCTATCTCCACAGTCCAACCACCAACCAACCAACCACACTGCTATGTCCACAATTCAACCAACCAACCAACAAACCAACCAACCACACTGCTATGTCCACAGTCCAACCGCCAACCAACCAACCACACTGCTATCTCCACAGTCCAACCACCAACCAACCAACCACACTGCTATGTCCACAGTCCAACCATAACTCAACCAAGCAACGATCCAAGCAACCAACCACACTGCTATGTCCACGGCCCAAACACACTACTAGCTCCACACTCCAACCACCAACCAACCACACTGCTATCTCCACGGTCCAACCACCAATCAACCAACCACACTGCTATGTCCACGGCCCAAACACACTACTAGCTCCACACTCCAACCACCAACCAACCACACTGCTATCTCCACGGTCCAACCACCAACCAAACAACCACACTGCTATCTCCACAGTGGAACCACCAACCAACCAGCAAACCACACTGCTATCTGCACACTCCAACCACACTATCTCCACGGTCCAACCACCAACCAACCAACCCCAATACAACCAACCAATAACACTGCTATGTCCACAGTTCAACCACCAACAAACCACACTGCTATCTCCGCAGTCCAACCACCATCCATCCAACCACACTGCTATCTCCACAGTCCAACCATCCAACTACACTGCTATGTCCACAGTCCAACCAACCAACCAACCAACCAACCAACCACACTGCTATGTCCAAAGTCCAACCACAAGCCAACCAACAAACCACAATGCTATGTCCACGGTCCAAGCACCAACCAACCAACCAACCACACTGCTATGTTCACAGTCCAACCACACTACTATCTCCACGGTCCAAACACCAACCAACCATACTGCTATCTCCACACTCCATCCAACCATCAACCACACTGCTATGTCCACAGTCCAACAAAAAAACCAACCACACTGCTATGTCCACAGTCCAACCACCAACCAACCAACCATACTGCTATGTCCACAGTCCAACCACCAACCAACCACACTGCTACCTCCACAGTCCCACAAGCAACCATCCACACTGCTATCTCCACAGTCTAACCACCCACACACCAACCACACTGCTATTTCCACAGTCCAACCAACCAACCACACTATCTCAACGGTCTATCCACCAACCAACCAATCACACTGCTATCTCCACAGTCCAACCACCAACCAACCAACCACACTGCTATGTCCACAGTCCAACCACAAACCAACCAACCAACCACACTGCTATCTCCACAGTCCAACCACCAACCAACCAAAGAACAACACTGCTATTTCCACAGTCCAATCACCAAACAACAACAACACTGCTATCTACACGGTCCAACCACCAACCAACCACACTGCTATCTCTACAGTCCAACCTCCAACCAACCAACCAACCACCCTGCTATCTCCACAGTCCAACCAGGAACCAACAACCCAACCAACCACACTGCTATATCCACAGTCCATCCACACTGCTATCTCCACAGTCCAACCACCAACCAACCAACCAACCAACCAACCAACCAACCAACCAACCAACCACACTGCTATCTCCACAGTCCAACCACCATCCAACCACACTGCCTTCTCCTCAGTCCAACCACCCACCAACCACACTGCTATCTCCATAGTCCAAGCAATTAACCTAACACACTGCTATATCCACAGTCCATCCACCAACCAACCAACCAACCACAATGCTATGTCCACAGTCCAACCACCAACCGCACGATCATCTCCACAGTCCAACCACCAACCAACCACACTGCTATGTCTACAGTCCAACCAAACAACCAACCACACTGCTATGTCCACAGTCCAACCACCAACCAAAAACACTGCTATCTCCATGGTCCATCCAGCAACCAACCACACTGCTATGTCCACGGTCCAACCAACCACACTGCTACCTCCACAGTCCAACCACCAACCAACCACATTGCTATCACCACAGTTCAACAACCAACCAACAAACTAACCACACGGCTATCTCCACAGTCCCACCAACAACCAACCACACTGCTATCTCCACGGTCCAACCACCAACCAAGCACAAAGCAACCAACCGCACTATCAGCTCCACAGTCTAACCGCCAACCAACAAACAACTACACTGCAATCTCCACAGTCCAACCACCAACCAACCACACTGCTATGTCTACAGTCCAACCAACCAACCACACCTCTATGTCCACAGTCCAACCACCAACCAAAAACACTGCTATCTCCACAGTCCAACCACAAACCAACCACCCAACCAAGCACACTGCTGTCTCCACAGTCCAAACAGCAACCAACTAACCACACTGCTATATCCACAGTCCAACCACCGACCAACCAAACACACTGCTATGTCCACAGTCCAACCACCAACCAACTAACTACACTGGTATGTCCACGTTCCAACCAACCACACTGCTATCTTCACAGTCCAGCGTCCAATCAACCAACCAAGCAACCAACCACACTGCTATCTCCACAGTCCAACCAACCAATCACACTGCTACCTCCACATTCCAACCAGCAACCAACCACAATGCTATCTCCACAGTCCAACCACCAACACAACAACCACACTGCTATCTCCACAATCCAACCACCAACCAACCAAACACACTGCTATGTCCACAGTCTAACCACAAACCAACCAACCAACCAACCAACATTACTGCTATCTCCACAGTCCAACCACCATCCAACCAGCCACACTGCTATCTCCACCATCCAACCCCCAACCAACCACGCTGCCTTCTCCACAATCCATCCACCAACCAACCTACCACAATGCAGTCCAACCAACCACACTACTATCTCCATAGTCCAACCAGCCACACTGCTATCTCCATAGTCCAACCAGCCACACTGCTATCTCCATAGTCCAACCAGCCACACTGCTATCTCCATAGTCCAACCAGCCACACTGCTATCTCCACAGTCCAACCAGCAACCAACCACACTGCTATGACCACAGTCCAACCACACTGCTATCTCCACAGTCCAACCAGCAACCAACCACACTGCAATCTCCACAGTCCAACCACCAACCAACCAACCAACCACCCGCACTATCATCTCCACTGTCTAAGCGCCAAACAACGAACCAACCACACTGCAATCTCCACAGTCCAACCACCAACCAACCACACCGCTATGTCTACAGTCCAACCAACCAACCAACCACACTGCTATGTCCACAGTCCAACCACCAACCGAAAACACTGCTATCTCCACGGTCCATCCACCAACCAACCAACCAACCACACTGATATGTCCACAGTCCAACCAGCAACCAACCACACTGCTATCTCCACAGTCCAACCACCAACCAACCTTCCGCACTATCAGCTCCACAGTCTAACCGCCAACCAACAAACCAACCACACTGCAATCTCCACAGTCCAACCACCAACCAACCACACTGCTATGTCTACAGTCCAACCAACCAACCAACCAACCACACCTCTATGTCCACAGTCCAACCACCAACCAAAAACACTGCTATCTCCACGGTCCATCCAACAACCAACCAACCAACCAACCACACTGCTATCTCCACAGTCCAACCACAAACCAACCAACCAACCAACCAAGCACACTGCTGTCTCCACAGTCCAACCAGCAACCAACTAACCACACTGCTATCTCCACAGTCCAACCGCAATGCCATTTCCACAGTCCAACCACCGACCAACCAAACACACTGCTATGTCCACAGTCCAAACACCAACCAACTAACTACACTGGTATGTCCACGTTCCAACCAACCACACTGCTATCTTCACAGTCCAGCGTCCAATCAACCAACCAAGCAACCAACCACACTGCTATCTCCACAGTCCAACCACCAACCAACCACATTGCTATGTCCACAGTCCAACCAACCACACTGCTATGTCCACAGTCCAACCGCCAACCAACCACACTGCTATCTATACAGTCCAACCACCAACCTACCAACCAACCAACCAACCAACCACACTGCTATCTCCACAGTCCAACCACCAATCAACCAACTAACCACACTGCTATCTCCACAGTCCAAGCACCAATCAACAAACCAACCAACTACACTACTATCTCCACGGTCCAACCACGAGCCAAGCACAAATCAACCAACCACACTGCTATGTCCACAGTCCAACCAACAAAACAACCACACTGCTATGTCCACAGTCCAAGCACCAACTAACCACACTGCTATCTATACAGTCCAACCACCAACCAACCAAACACACTGCTATCTCCATGGTCCAACCACCAACCAACCACATTGCTATGTCTACAGTCCAACCACCAACCAACCACATTGCTATGTCCACAGTCCAACCAACCACACTGCTATGTCCACAGTCCAACCGCCAACCAACCACACTGCTATCTATACAGTCCAACCACCAACCTACCAACCAACCAACCAACCACACTGCTATCTCCACAGTCCAACCACCAATCAACCAACTAACCACACTGCTATCTCCACAGTCCAAGCACCAATCAACCAACCAACCACACTACTATCTCCACGGTCCAACCACCAGCCAAGCACAAATCAACCAACCACACTGCTATGTCCACAGTCCAACCAACAAAACAACCACACTGCTATGTCCACAGTCCAAGCACCAACTAACCACACTGCTATCTATACAGTCCAACCACCAACCAACCAAACACTCTGCTATCTCCATGGTCCAACCACCAACCAACCACATTGCTATATCTACAGTCCAACCACCAACCAACCACACTGCTATGGCCACAGTACAACAACCATCAACCAACCACACTGCTATCTCCACAGACCAACCACAAACGAACCAGCCAACCACACTGCTATGTCCACAGTCCAACCTCCAACCAACCAACCACCAACCAACAACACTGCTATGTCCACAGTCCAACCAGCAACAAACTAACCACACTGCTATCTCCACAGTCCAACCGCAATGCCATTTCCACAGTCCAACCACCAACTAACCACACTGCTATCTCCACAGTCCAACCAACCACACTGCTATGTCTACAGGCCAACCACCAACCAACCACACTGCTATGTCCACGGTCCAACCACCAACCAAACTGCTATGTCCACAGTCAAACCACCAACCAACCACACTACTATGTCCACAGTCCAACCACCAACCAACCAACCACACGGCTATGTCCTTGGTCCAACCACCAATCTGCTAACTCCACGGTCCAACCACCAACCAACCAAACACACTGCTATCTCCACGTTCCAACCACCAACCAACCTTTCTTCCTAAAAAAGCAAAAGATAATGACAGTCATCTACTGGGCTTATAGGGGTTCTGCTGCAATCACACTTCTCTCCACAATCCAACCGCAATGCCATTTCCACAGTCTAACCCCCAACCAACCACACTGCTATCTCCACAGTCCAACCACGAACCAACCACACTGCTATGTCTGCAGTCCAACCACCAACAAACCACACTGCTATGTCCACAGTCCAATCACCAATCAACCAACTAACCAACCACACTGCTACCTCCACAGTCCAACCACACTGCTATCTCCACAGTCCAAACACCAACCACACTGCTATCTCCACAGTTAACCACTAAACAACCACATTGCTATGTCCACAGTCCAACCAACCACACTGCTATGTCCACAGTCCAACCACCAACCAACCACACTGCTATCTATACAGTCCAACCAACAACCTACCAACCAACCAACCAACCACACTGCTATCTCCACAGTCCAAACACCAATCAACCAACTAACCACACTGCTATCTCCACAGTCCAAGCACCAATCAACCAACCAACTACACTACTATCTCCACGGTCCAACCACCAGCCAAGCACAAATCAACCAACCACACTGCTATGTCCAAAGTCCAACCAACAAAACAACCACACTGCTATGTCCACAGTCCAAGCACCAACTAACCACACTGCTATCTATACAGTCCAACCACCAACCAACCAAACACATTGCTATCTCCATGGTCCAACCACCAACCAACCACATTGCTATGTCTACAGTCCAACCAACCACACTGCTATGGCCACAGTACAACAACCAACCACACTGCTATGGCCACAGTACAACAACCAACCAACCAACCAACCAACCAACCAAACTGCTCTCTCCACAGTCCAACCATCAACCAACCACACTGCTATCTCCACAGACCAACCACAAACGAACCAGCCAACTACACTGCTATGTCCACAGTCCAACCTCCAACCAACCAACCACACTGCTATGTCCACAGTCCAACCACCAACCAACAACACTGCTATGTCCACAGTCCAACCACCAATCGACAACACTGCTATCTCCACAGTCCAACCAGCAACAAACTAACCACACTGCTATCTCCACAGTCCAACCGCAATGCCATTTCCACAGTCCAACCACCAACTAACCACACTGCTATCTCCACAGTCCAACCAACCACACTGCTATGTCCACAGGCCAACCACCAACCAACCACACTGCTATGTCCACGGTCCAACCACCAACCAAACTGCTATGTCCACAGTCAAACCACCAACCAACCACACTACTATGTCCACAGTCCAACCACCAAACAACCACACAGCTATGTCCACAGTCCAACCACCAATCTGCTAACTCCACGGTCCAACCACCAACCAAACACACTGCTATCTCCACGTTCCAACCACCAACCAACCTTTCTTCCTAAAAAAGCAAAAGATAATGACAGTCATCTACTGGGCTTATAGGGGTTCTGCTGCAATCACACTTCTCTCCACAATCCAACCGCAATGCCATTTCCACAGTCTAACCCCCAACCAACCACACTGCTATCTCCACAGTCCAACCACGAACCAACCACACTGCTATGTCTACAGTCCAACCACCAACAAACCACACTGCTATGTCCACAGTCCAATCACCAATCAACCAACTAACCAACCACACTGCTACCTCCACAGTCCAACCACACTGCTATCTCCACAGTCCAAACACCAACCACACTGCTATCTCCACAGTTAACCACTGAACAACCAACAACACTGCTATCTCCACAGTCCAACCACCGACAAACCAACCACACTGCTATTTCCACAGTCCTTCTTTCCTGAAAGCACAACATGATATAAAAGGTGTACACGCTCGGAGACGTACCTCTGTATCATTTTTGGAAGCACAATCCTGGTCATCTGGAATGTAAAAATATAAGTATTAAGGGGGTGACTCACAGCTCCTTTCTGTCTGTACCCCCTGTACCCCCTGCACGAGGAGGAGCAGATTTATAGCTCTCTTCTATATATATATATATATATATATATATATATATATATATATCACTCTGTAGTAGGAGTAGACTCGTAGCTCTCCTATATGTATCACCCTGCATGAGGAGGAGTAGACTCATAACTCTCTTCTATATGTATCACCCTGCAGGAGGAGGAGTAGACTCATAGCTCTCTTCTATATATATATATATATCACCCTGCAGGAGGAGGAGTAGACTCATAGCTCTCTTCTATATGTATCACCCTGCAGGAGGAGGAGTAGACTCATAGCTCTCTTCTATATATATATATATCACCCTGCAGGAGGAGGAGTCGTCTCATAGCTCTCTTATATATGTATCACCCTGCAGGAGGAGGAGTAGACTCATAGCTCTCTTCTATATATATCACCCTGCAGGAGGAGGAGTAGTCTCATAGCTCTCTTCTATATGTATCACCCTGCAGGAGGAGGAGTAGTCTCATAGCTCTCTTCTATATATATAATCCTGCAGGAGGAGGAGTAGTCTTATAGCTCTCTTCTGTATGTATCACCCTGCAGGAGGAGTAGTAGACTCATAGCGCTCTTCTATATATATGTATCACCCTGCAGGAGGAATAGACTCATAGCTCTCTTCTATATATATCACCCTGCAGGAGGAGGAGTAGTCTCATAGCTCTCTTCTATATATATCACCCTGCAGGAGGAGGAGTAGACTCATAGCTCTCTTCTATATATATCACCCTGCAGGAGGAGGAGTAGTCTCATAGCTCTCTTCTATATATATCACCCTGCAGGAGGAGGAGTAGACTCATAGCTCTCTTCTATATGTATCACCCTGCAGGAGGAGGAGTAGACTCACAGCTCTCTTCTATATGTATATCACCCTGCAGGAGGAAGAGTAGACTCATAGCTCTCTACTATATATATATCACCCTGCAGGAGGAGGAGTAGTCTCATAGCTCTCTTCTATATATATCCCCCTGTAGGAGGAGGAGTAGACTCATAGCTCTCTTCTATATATATCACCCTGCAGGAGGAGGAGTAGTCTCATAGCTCTCTTCTATATATATATATCCCCCTGCAGGAGGAGGAGTAGACTCATAGCTCTCTTCTATATGTATCACCCTGCAGGAGGAGGAGTAGACTCATAGCTCTCTTCTATATATATCCCCCTGTAGGAGGAGGAGTAGACTCATAGCTCTCTTCTATATATATCACCCTGCAGGAGGAGGAGTAGTCTCATAGCTCTCTTCTATATATATATATCCCCCTGCAGGAGGAGGAGTAGTCTCATAGCTCTCTCTATATGTATCACCCTGCAGGAGGAGGAGTAGACTCATAGCTCTCTTCTATATATGTATCACCCTGCAGGAGGAGGAGTAGACTCATAGCTCTCTTCTATATGTATCACCCTGCAGGAGGAGGAGTAGACTCATAGCTCTCTTCTATATGTATCACCCTGCAGGAGGAGGAGTAGACTCATAACTCTCTTCTATATGTATCACCCTGCAGGAGGAGGAGTAGTCTCATAGCTCTCTTCTATATGTATCACCCTGCAGGAGGAGGAGTAGACTCATAGCTCTCTTTTGTATGTATCACCCTGCAGGAGGAGGGCCAGATCTACAGGTGACTTGCCTAGTAACATGGACAGGGATGATACTTACTTGGACTGCTGACATCATGTTACAGTTCATGATGGATGTTGCATTCTGTTGAAAACAAAATATACAAAAAAAGTATTTCAGTTTCCTAAACATCCAAATAGAAGATCAGGATAAATTAGACTACACCGATTATTACAGAACTTAACACCCTTATACCTCCAGCAATTTATCCCTATGTGAGTGACAACCCCGGATCGGCACAGGGGTCAATGTACCATAGAGACTGCCCATGTAGCTGCTATGGGTTAATGGAGCGGTCCACTAGGCCCTATAACCCTATGGGTGGGGGGGGGGGGATCTTGCACAGCGCATTCCTTCTCCATAGATCTGCAACATTCGTGGGCCAGGGGGTGAACTAGATAACGGGGTAATACACAGAATCATATGGTGAAAGGAACCTGCACATATTACAATGGGGACCCATCTTTTAGCTATGGGGTCTCCTCTTCTTCAACGGGTGAATATATAAGGAGAAGGAGTTGAGTTGGATGGGATGTGGTAAGGAAGTTTAAAAAAGTTGGGAGGATTGTTGGATGTGAGAGCAGGAATAGGTAGGGTTCGAAAAAAATATGAAGAAGTCCTGTATTAGGGAACACCATAGAAAGGGAGAAGTAAAGGAGAAGTCCTGGAGGAGGGAGTGTCAAGAGATGGCTTCTTAGGTTGCAGAACTTGAAATGTAGTGCAGTGCCGAATGTACTAAGGAATTCCAGAGTAGCAGAGCAGGATTAAGTCGCATTTTAATTTGGCCATTTTAGAGTATTAGAGTGTTGGGCGTTGGCCAAACACTTCAATTTCGATAGGACCACTCGATCATCTAATGTGTATGGGAGCCTCCCGAATCTTCCCCGACAGATGATGTTAAGGGAAAAAATAAATCGAACATGTTGATTTTTAACGCCCCATCCTTTTGTTCTTAGGGTAGATAAGTCGTCGTTAAAGTTGTGTGCCGGCGGTTTATTGCCCTTTCACCATTAAAAACACAGGAACACTTGGGCGAACCAAGTGTGCATGTGTATGGGGAGTTCATTAGTAATACAGTAGCCAAACGAGCTTTCGGCCAACAGTTATTGATAGTGTATGGCCAACTTTAGGGAAATCTCATAGGAGGTAGGAAGCAGTGGAGAAGTTTTGTAGGATTAGGAATAGGTCGGTTTCTAGGTAGACGTCAAAGTCAAGTGTCGGATGTTAGGGAATACCGTAGAAGGGGAGAGGATAGGGAGAAGTCCTGGAGAGGAGAGTGTGATGAGGTGCGTTTTTAGGTTGACTTTGAAGGCTTGTAGTAGTAGGGAATCAAAGTAAATATTGAAATACCCTAAAGAAAGGGAAGCGGGTGAAGAATAGTGTGAACAGGAGATATGAGGAGAGGAGGAGATCATGTGCAAAGTGGAAGTTACATTGGACTGGTATCTTGAGATTACAAAAAAGATTAACAGAGAATTGATTCGATGTGGGAAAAGAGGTAAAGCAACGGAACAGAGATAGGACAGGTGAAGGAGTCAAGTCAAGTTGAAAGGAGAATTGAGGGGTTTGTTAGTTGACTACAGAAGGTGGTGTTGCAGGAGATAATGAGGGCCTGGTCAGCAGTGAATCTACAGCTACACATCCATTCATTAATTAATTATATGTCTGCAATATCCTATACACTTGACCAATGGTAGTCAACCTGTTGCTTACAGAGCATTCTGGGAGTTGTAGTCTTGCCACAGATTGGAGACCACTGAGCTTGACCTTTTGAAGTCTTGTGTAGGAAAATGGTGCTACATCTCATATCTACTTTTATCCATCTCACATCAGACTCACCTTGCTGATATCAGGCACACCAAGAAACAGGACTGGTAACTCATTGTATGTCATCCCAACATTATTCACTGCAACGAAAGATCCAAAAATTTACTTCCTGCCACGTAGCAAGAAGAAAGAGCAATAAACGGAGAGGTCACATATATGGATAAGGAAGGAAATGTGATAAAACAAAAAGGTGAGAGAGCATTGGCCTACAGAGGAGAGATGGGGGCCCCAAAGATCAAACTGGGCCCCAGATTATGGTGCTAGGTTTTGCCACCCAGGACTAAAGGGTCTTGTGTTTGTTTCCCCCTCCTCATCCTTTCCATGAATCTTGGACCAATCCTCCCACCTGTGCCAATGTAGTTTATCCGAGGAGAGGAGTTCTGAGCAGGTTCTCCCTCCCACTACCAAAGGGGATGGGACCATCCAGGGCTGGGTCTTCTCCCTCCGAGGGCCCCACAGCTGTAACACGGTCTGCCTCTATATACTCCCTTGCTTTATCTGCCATCTCAGCACAAGGAGGCCCCACGCTTATCCATTGTAGGCCGATGTATCCATCCTGCTTTGCCAAGGTTGTGGGACCAAAGACGAGGCAGAGTCATATGTAGATTGCCAAAGATAGAGAGAATGAGACAGAGAGATGTTCTTCAGGCTTGTGGGTAATATACAGAGTGAGTGAGAAGTCCGGGACACGTCCTCCTTCAGTTCTAAAGACGTATTCAAGATGTTGATAGGGTAGTATAACATATTGTACATCATCGGTAGAACCCATGGTGTGATACATAATGATAATAATGAAAACTTCCCAACCTCGTGCACATCTTTCGTGCACCTAACCCCCCCCCCCCCCCACACACACACACACACACACACACACACACTCATGGATTATTAGGACGAAGGCGCAGAGCACCCTTTGGCTCGGTCACCTTGCTCAGCTTCAATCCAAAGGAGACTCTTCATTTTAGTGATTGCAGAGCCAGCTCCTAGTGTGACAGAGTTATACTGTGCCCCCCACCCCAACTACCTCACCCTATAGAGGTTGTTTACTCAAACCTAGGGGGCTCTGGTGCTGATGCCAGGCCTGGCTTGATGTTCTCATCATCCGAGGCCTCCACAGGTAAATTTATCTTCTGAGATGTCTCTTTGCAGAGTTTATAATTTTTATATAAAATTGGGAATTTGGTATGACTAGATATTAATGGTGTACATTTTGGGATTTAATACCATTGAACGGGATTAAGCGAAGGGAAGTCATTCATTCTAATGCAAGGGACCTAAAACGACTCATGAGTAATCAATTATGATGGCAGCCATTGTCATCAATTAAAAACAGTCTATCCTGGTCATATCCATGCAGCAATTATGGCTACATGCCCTCAAACTAAGATCCCATACAAAAATGTGTAGACAATCCCTTTGGTTCCTGACTTTTGATTCACAGTGTATTTATCAGCCAACAGTTTAGGTTTCTGGCCACAATATGGGTCCCCGGCCTGATAAGATCCAAACACTACATCTGAAAATGTACTACCAAGGATGCCAATGTCCAGGTCCTTCAACTCCTTCTCAACCTTGGGATAAATTTCAGGTCCTCCCGTAAAATCCAACTGGATAACTTTGGTTTTCCGTCTGGTCTGTTTTTCTGTGGAAGTAACAAACTTGTAAGTGCCGAGGACATTTTCTGAATTCTCAGAAAAATTCTGCTTCTTAGCCTCCCACCCTACAGAGTCCAAGTAAAACATTAATGCTACAGGGTCTGGAGACCTCATTAACCCCATTCCTATCTACAAACTGTTTCGGCTTGAATGTAGATCTTAAAATTCTACCTGCATCTGGTGACTTCATTTACCCAGGCAACATCAAGAGATCTCATTCATGATGCTACTATCTAGTTTCTGTATCTAGATACTTTACTCAACTTGCCTAACTTTATCTGGATCCTTCATTTGTCCTGCTGGCATAGGAGACCTAATTCAACCTGTGGATAAGTGAGGTGTCCAGATAGAGAATGGGTGGAGGAGGCATTTGGAGTACTTCTTCAACCGGTCTCTAGCTAGAAACCTTCAATTATTCTATCAGTACTTGAATAAGATGAATGATGAGGGAGGTCCCCAGATACAGAGAAGTTGAAGGAGGACTCATTCATCTTGCCAGTAACTAGAGTCCTTCCTCAACATGCCTTTATCTGTAGATCTTGTTTATCTGATTGGTATCTAGACAGGATCAAGAAGGACTCTAGATACAGACAGGATGAATGAGGTCTCCAGATATTAAAAGGTTGAAAGAAGTCTCCACATTTTGGCTGGCTGCCAGTATTTAGAGTTCTCGTTCAACCTTTCTGTATCTGGAGACCTTCTTTACCCGGTCTAGATACTGATAAGATAAACAAGATCTCCAGATCAAGACAGGAAAAAGGATAACTCTGTATCTGGAATAATTCTTCAATCTGGAGGCCTTCATTTATATTGTCTGTACCTACATAAGCTAAATTAAGTCTTCAGATAAAGACAGGATGAATGTTTAGGTACTGACAGCACAATAGAGGTCTCTCGATTGAGACCAGTTGAAGAAGGATTAGAAACTGTCAGCATGAATGAGGACTCTATATACAGAATGTTCTTTCAAGTGGTCTATATCTGGGGACCACCATATTTCTGTCTAGACACTGATAAGATAAACAAGATCTCCAGCTAAAGATGGAGAGGAAAGACTCTAGATAATGGTAGGATTAACAAGTCCTGCCTCAAACTCTCTGTATCTGGAGACCTCATTCATCCGGTCTGTATCTGTAGACTTCATTCATCTTGTTAGTATTTGGAGACCTCCTTGATCCTGTCTAGATACAGACGAGAAAAACTAGATCTGCAGATAAATACGGTGATAAACAAGATCTTAAGATAAAGATGGTTAGGAGGGACTCTGGATACTGGTAAAATGAATGAATCTTGCCTCATCCTCTCTGTATCTGGAGACTTAGGTCAATGAGGTCTTGGGTAAAGGAGGTCTCCAGATACAAACAGGTTGAATGAAGACTCTGTATCTGAAGTCCACATATTGGATGACAGTATTTAGTCTTCTTTCCGACTTTTAATATCTGTAGACCTCATTCATCCGGTCTGTATCTGGAGTCCTCCTTGATCCTGTCCAGATACTGATAAGATAAACAAGATCTTTAGATAAAGACAGTGAGGAAGGACTCTAGATACTGGCAGGATGAATGAGTCTCCCTGTATCTGTAGACTTCATTCATCTTGTTAGGCTCTATTCACACGACAGGGTCCTAGTGTTGGACGAAAAAAAACGTCCGTTTTGGTCCGTTTTTCTCGGCCGTTTTGCATCCGTTCCGTTTCGGTTCTAGGCCGCGTTTCCTTTTTTAACAGGCGATTTTGACCCGTTTTGCATCCGTTTTTTTCCCTGTCCGTTTTAAAAATGGATGAATTTAATTTGCTAATTTTTTGCCACACTTCCCTCTGTAGATAATGCCACACACTGCCCTCTGTAGATACTGCCACAGCCCCCCTTGTAGGTAGTGCCACACAGCCCCCTGTAGGTAATGCCACACAGCCCCCTGTAGGTAGATCTACACAGGAGCCTTTTACATAGCCATACAGGAGCCACTCCCCATAGATGGCACCCCCTACCTTTCTGTAGATAGCACCACCGTTCCAGGAGAAGTCCCTGACTTCACTGTCCATAGACTTCTCCTGGAGCGGAATCCCCAATCCCTGGCCACAGCGTTGCCGAAGCTGTGGCCGGGGATTTGGAATTCCGCTCCTGCAGACAGCAAAAAAATACCCTCCTCCTCTTCCTCACATGCACTTCAGACTGTGTGGAGGAGAGCGAGCGACGGAAGACACGGCCGTCACTCGGAACACATTCCAGTGATGGCCGTGTATTACCCGACCCCATAGACTTCTATGGCAGCCGGGTTGCCAGGAGAAAGTCTGAAAATAGGGCATGTGAGTAGCCCCCTTTGGGGTGTATTGTTCCTACTGCCGCCGTGTGAATAGGGCCTTAGTAAGTGGAGAGTTCCTTTATCATGTCTAGATATGGACAAGAAAAACAAGACAATGAGATAAACCAGATCTACAGATAAAGACGGTAAAAATGAACTCCAGATACTGGCAGGATGAATGTGGACTCCAGAATCCTTGCACAACCTGTCTGTGTTTCGAGACCTCATGCACCCTTTCCAATTTAGAGACCTCATTTATCCCATCAGTATCAATAATAAATCACATTTGAGGTATAATATCTCAATTGGTAGATTTAAGACATTAGTCATCTTGTGTACATCGAGAAGGTCACATTATCTTCATGTTCAGAGAATTGTCTCTTACCTATCCCCTCTGCAACATTTTTTAACTTCTCCAGAGTCCTACTGATGAGGACAATATCGAAACCCCTTTTGGCCAACTATGGAGAAGACACAGATTTATGAGAAGGTACAAGTGAAAGATACGGAGACTGACAGACTGGTGCTCACTGACCTCCTCAGCATAGGCCTTCCCGATTCCGTCCGTTGCTCCCGTTACCACTGTTGGGGGGGATTTGAAAAATCAGAAAATATTAGTAAAAAAAATGTGAGTGGGGCCTTGGACCTTAAATAAAAAAAGAGAAAAGGATCGAAGAGCTTGGGTCGTGGTTGGACACCAAATTGGTTGAGCTTTCATCCAATCTGATTGCAACTAGGGTTTGGAAAGGAATTCATACCCATTTAGGGAAAATTCGATCATGGTCAATAATCTTCCCAATTATTGAGGGAAATATCTCTAGTATACCCTAAAGATATTTAGGGTGCATCAATCTCAGTCCCTTCATTTTATCTGGTTCATGGTTATCTACATGATTTTTTTTCAAACCTGCTATGGTTCCCGCTCTAGTAGCTTGCCATACCCCGAAAGCAATAGGTCAACCACCATTGGTTTCGATTGTGGTGGACGAGATGTTGGGTTGGGGAAAGGAGATCTAAAACTTCATAGAATAAAATTCAATGTTATCAAAAGATATGATATCATCAGTGGTGCACTGACGGGGTCAGACAGAATTGTATTTATTATGGGGTCTATTTTTTGGGGGGCTCTTAACTAAGGTCCTTTATTATTTGTGTTTTGTGAGGTGTCTACTTGGTGGTCTGGTGTCTGGTCTGAGGTCCTTTATTATTTGTGTTTGGCTAGGTGTCTATTTTGTGGTCTGTATTTATTTTAAGGCTTGGTCTGGGATCCGGATTTATTTAGGGGTTTTGACTGAGGTTTAAGTTTATTTGTGGGTCTATGGTTTGTATTCATTTACGATCTGGTCTGAGGTCTGTATTTGTTTGGGGGTCTGGTCTGACCTCATTATGGGGTCTGATCTGGGTTTTGTGACCTCTCCTGCCCCCAACATTTTCTACTTGTAGCTGAGCGGGTTTGGTTCCATGGTTTGTTTTTTTACAATGAGACTCCCCTTGATTTCAATCCTGAATGGGCCCTAGGGAGCAGCACCTTACAGCAGAGGGACAGCCAGTCAGCAGAACCTGCAGAGAAAAACGGCACGCCAACATGGACCACGGTACAGAGAGGGAGGCTGACCAGAGTGAGTACGGCCAGCTTCAGCAACTCTCTACGTATTATATAAGAGGAGGGCGGACCGTGGCTGCCGGTGAGTTACCTAGAACGGGGCTGGGAAAATGCCCATTAACAATGTGACGACAGGTCGGTAAATGGTTTTGTTTGTAAAACGGGACATTGTACTAAATCGTTGCCGTAGTAAATGGAATTATTAATTAACCTTAACTGTGGACTTTACCCATCAGCGTGTAGATGTAGCGGCATCAACAGAAGGTGCGGAGAGGATAAGAGTACATGATATATAGGGCAGAGGTAATACAATCAAGACGAGTTGTGTGGATCCAGTGTGACCCGTAGCAACCGTTTACATAACTGTATACACAAGGTCTATAAAAAGTATCCCCCTATTGTAGAAGTATTCACCCCCGTGAACTTTTTGTTTTGTGTATGTTTTGTAGCATAACAAGGATACGACGACGCCGTCATATCTCTAGTATTTAATGATTAACCATAAAAACTACTGAATGCATAAATATTCACACCCTCGTGAAGTCAGTATTTAGACAAACTCAGAACCGGACAAAAGTTTATAGATACCCCCCTTGCCCGCTCCAAGACATTGTGTTTCTTTAAGCCATTCCTGTGTATGCTTGGTTTCAGGTTGCAGTTCTCTTGCAGCCTGCAGCAGGTTTTCATCCAGGATTTCTATGTATTCTGCTGCATTTATTTGACCTTCTACTTTCATATGCCTTATAGAAGCTGCAGTAGTGAAGTCTCCCCAAAATAAGGACCCAGTGCCTTCCAGAAGTACTCTAATCATGTGGCAAAAAGTAAGGATATCCCAAAAATATTACTCTTCCGGGTACCCCCCCCCCCCCAGTCACTTACCTGCCCAGCCTCCGTACTTTTTAAGGTCCGTCCTCCACAACCGGGAGACAAAATGAATTCTGAATCCTTTTAGGACTTTCCATAACAGTTTGAGGACCAGTAAGAATAGGGCCAGGTGACCCAGGAAGTTGAGCCACTGAGGCAGGAGAAACTCCATTTGCTCCGTCATGTAGTTCCTAGATGAATGTCACCAGGGTTTAACCAAACTTCAACCTGTCCCACCTCCGGCTGACAGACCAAAGTCAGAAGCACTCTACATATATCCTGCCTGAATGGCACGGAGACGGACAGGGACTGGAGTATGTGCAAGAGGTGGAGTTAGCAGCGTCTCAATGTACAGTAAAAAAAAAAAAAAAACACTGGTTAGAGTTCAACGTCCTTCCCTGGTTGAACGGTCAACATCTTGCCCTCATCTTGTGCGAGATAGATCCACCTGCAGAACTATACAATAACACATTGAGATATCACCAAGTGTGAGTCGGCTCTGCTATACCCTTAAAGATATCCCATAAGCCATAGTCAACCCATGTCATAAACGTTCGATGGGTGAAGGTCTAGACTCCAAGAACATGTAGGCAATAACTAGCAAATGACCAGCTCCTGCTCCTCATAAGTGACCTCACAGCTTCTGGAAGGCCAAATGTAAGGTTTAGATTTCCACCAGGTTTTCGGGAACTAAGCCAAGAGTTCCCCAGAAAACAGGAATAGCCGTCACCTCTAAAGTAAGAATGAGGTAATCATAAGGGTTCCCCAGAAAAATTTGTCAGGTTCCGACTAGCCTACAGACTCCTCGAAACGGACAATGTCTTCTCTAGGGGATCTCCATCCAATCCTGTTAAAATGACAGGTGGACCAACCAGGATCGGGCTTCGTATCAGAATAGGACAACCCTGGTACGGGCTAAACATTACCTACATTTCTTTCTGCCTCTTTTTTTTTATGCAAGGTCAGAAAATTCAATTGACTCATTAGGACTTCTGAATCGGAGCCAAAAATAGATAACGCATAAAAGGTCACCTGTGCAGAAGTCTGGGCACCCTTCCATGTCACCCACATGCCTGTGCAGAAGTCTGGGCACCCTTCCATGTCACCCACGTGCCTGTGCAGAAGCTTGGGCACCCTTCCATGTCACCCACGTGCCTGTGCAGAAGCTTGGGCACCCTTCCATGTCACCCACGTGCGTGTCCAGAAGTCTGGGCACCCTTTCATGTCACCCACGTGCCTGTCCAGAAGTCTGGACACCCTTCCATGTCACCCACGTGCCTCTGCAGAAGTATGGGCACCCTTCCATGTCACCCACGTGCCTGTGCAGAAGTCTGGGCACCCTTCCATGTCACCCCTATGCCTGTGCAGAAGTCTGGGCACCCTTCCATGTCACCCACGTGCCTGTGCAGAAGTCTGGGCACCCTTCCATGTCACCCACGTGCCTGTGCAGAAGTCTGGGCACCCTTCCATGTCACCCACGTGCCTGTGCAGCAGTCTGGGCACCCTTCCATGTCACCCACGTGCCTGTGCAGAAGTCTGGGCACCCTTCCATGTCACCCCTATGCCTGTGCAGAAGTCTGGGCACCCTTCCATGTCACCCACGTGCCTGTGCAGAAGTCTGGGCACCCTTCCATGTCACCCACGTGCCTGTGCAGCAGTCTGGGCACCCTTCCATGTCACCCACGTGCCTGTGCAGCAGTCTGGGCACCCTTCCATGTCACCCACGTGCCTGTGCAGCAGTCTGGGCACCCTTCCATGTCACCCACGTGCCTGTGCAGAAGTCTGGGCACCCTTCCATGTCACCCACGTGCCTGTGCAGAAGTCTGGGCACCCTTCCATGTCACCCACGTGCCTGTGCAGAAGTCTGGGCACCCTTCCATGTCACCCACGTGCCTCTGCAGAAGCCTGGGCACCCTTCCATGTCACCCACGTGCCTCTGCAGAAGGCTGGGCACCCTTCCATGTCACCCACGTGCCTGTGCAGAAGTCTGGGCACCCTTCCATGTCACCCACGTGCCTGTGCAGAAGTCTGGGCACCCTTCCATGTCACCCACGTGCCTGTGCAGAAGTCTGGGCACCCTTCCATGTCACCCACGTGCCTGTGCAGAAGTCTGGGCACCCTTCCATGTCACCCACGTGCCTGTGCAGAAGTCTGGGCACCCTTCCATGTCACCCACGTGCCTGTGCAGAAGTCTGGGCACCCTTCCATGTCACCCACGTGCCTGTGCAGAAGTCTGGGCACCCTTCCATGTCACCCACGTGCCTCTGCAGAAGGCTGGGCACCCTTCCATGTCACCCACGTGCCTCTGCAGAAGGCTGGGCACCCTTCCATGTCACCCACGTGCCTGTGCAGAAGTCTGGGCACCCTTCCATGTCACCCACGTGCCTGTGCAGAAGTCTGGGCACCCTTCCATGTCACCCACGTGCCTGTGCAGAAGTCTGGGCACCCTTCCATGTCACCCACGTGCCTGTGCAGAAGTCTGGGCACCCTTCCATGTCACCCACGTGCCTGTGCAGAAGTCTGGGCACCCTTCCATGTCACCCACGTGCCTGTGCAGAAGTCTGGGCCCCCTTCCTTGTCACCCACGTGCCTGTGCAGAAGTCTGGGCACCCTTCCATGTCACCCACGTGCCTGTGCAGAAGTCTGGGCACCCTTCCAGCTGACTTCCTGGAATCTATAATTTTTTGAGGTCAGCCAGCTCTATTTTGTTGTTTAGCTTTGATCTGAACCAAGATAACCCAGAAGATACCATCAGTCTAATGTGGTGCCCAGTGGTAAGATGGCATTACAAAAACTGGAGAACACCTTTGGCCCCAGGGTACATAAAGAACGGAATATTCCCCATAGTTGAGGGAGCTGGAGCATTATTCATCCTGAGCTTCCTAATACATGAATAGAATGCCAGAAATATAGTGAAGACTGACACGTAGTCAAATAAACACAGGGTATAATGTCACAATACAGATTGATATGTTGGTGTCCTGTCATGGCGGTCAGTAGCGGTAGTAAATACGAGACGTCAGCAGGCGGCGCTACTAGCAGAGATAACTTTATTTAAGATCAATAACATATAACCAATTTCATCTTTTTTTTTTTCTTTTTCAAATCCAATCTTTATACAATTTGCTACATAAAATACTTTTTCCTTTCCGCCTTCTTATAATCATCTCTCGATTTTACAAAAATAGCAAATTCAGTTCCTCAGCCGATTGTCTCACTCTAAATGTGGGGGCGAATTCTGGAGAGACCCAAGTTCACACACATTGGGGGGATACGATATATGATCATAAATAATTATAGATCTCATTTTCTGAAGTTTTATAATTATTTTTTTGGTTTCGCCACGGCCGTAATATAAACCTCCTCACTATGAGGTACCTCGAATCCAGACTGAAGCAGCAGCAGCCGACACCCCTCAACTTGGGACAGTCAGCAATCATGGAGGACTCCTTTTACTCACTGAGGTTTCACAAATAAAGTTTGTTGAAGTGTGGAGAAGAGTAGAATGTAGTGTAGAACCTGGAGCAGAGTAGAGTAAAGTGTGGAGCAAAGTAGTGTGGAGCAGAGTAGAGTAAAGTGTGGAGCAGAGTAAAGTAAAGTGTGGAGCAGAGTAAAGTGTGGAGCAGAGTAAAGTAAAGTGTGGAGCAGAGTAAAGTAAAGTGTGGAGCAGAGTGGAGCGTGAGGAGCAGAGTAAAAGTAAAGTGTGGAGCAGAGTAAAGTGTGGAGCAGAGTAGAGTAAAGTGTGGAGCAGAGTAGAGTAAAAGTCTGGAGCAGAGTAGAGTAAAGTCTGGAGCAGAGTAGAGTAAAGTCTGGAGCAGAGTAGAGTGTGGAGCAGAGTAAAGTGTGGAGCAGAGTAGAGTAAAGTGTGGAGCAGAGTAAAGTGTGGAGCAGAGTAGAGTAAAAGTCTGGAGCAGAGTAGAGTAAAGTCTGGAGCAGAGTAGAGTGTGGAGCAGAGTAAAGTGTGGAGCAGAGTAGAGTAAAGTGTGGAGCAGAGTAAAGTGTGGAGCAGAGTAGAGTAAAGTGTGGAGCAGAGTAGAGTAAAGTGTGGAGCAGAGTAGAGTGTGGAGCAGAGTAAAGTGTGGAGCAGAGTAAAGTGTGGAGCAGAGTAAAGTGTGGAGCAGAGTAGAGTAAAGTGTGGAGCAGAGTAGAGTAAAGTGTGGAGCAGAGTAGAGTAAAGTGTGGAGCAGAGTAGAGTAAAGTGTGGAGCAGAGTAGAGTAAAGTGTGGAGCAGAGTAAAGTGTGGAGCAGAGTAAAGTGTGGAGCAGAGTAAAGTGTGGAGCAGAGTAGAGTAAAGTGTGGAGTAGAGCGTAGAGAGAGTATATATGTACATATGTCAGTCCAGAGCTCTCTTCAATAAACTTTATTTATACCCCAGTGAACACAATTTTTGATCCTGCTTGTTACAGGACGGTTGTTGCTCTTGCACCATCTACAGGATCTGTTGGGAAAGTGTGGTTATACTCTTACCTTCCCCATAAATCACTGCACCTGGTGCACTGCGGGTGGACGGGGGATACATTATATATTCCACCAGAAAAGGAAAGTTAGTGTTGTGTGAAGTGCCGGGAGGTGAACATCACAGCTGCAGTTGAAGAATCGCCAAAACAAATAACGTCCTTTTATACTCCAGTTAAATCCAGAGCTGCGTTCATAGTTCTGCTGACAGACACTACACTGACTGTTCCAGGCTCAGCTGTCGTAATGTAGTACTGCTGCATAGCTATTGTCTACACCTCCGGCAATGCACTACGGGGAGAGGGGGGGGGGGGGGTTTAGTCTGTTTAAACCTTGTTACATGTTACACCTTGCTGAATTGCATTGTGGGAGATGTAACCTTTTGAAAATAGGAGGACGAGACTAGGATCAAACGCAACATCTGCGGGATATTCTGTACAGACACGAAAACAGCACTAGCAATTTTAGGCTCAGATCCCGCACTGCTGCATTGCGTTGTGGGAGTTGCAGTGTTATATACATAGGGCTTCGGGACTTCGAGCAAACGCTACATCTTCAATAATGCACTGCAGCGCCGGATATTCTGTATGGACACTAAACCAGTAGGGACATCTGAGCTCCTGCAGCTTGGGAGCTAACATTGTGAATGCAGCTCTGGATGTGACTAGAGCGTAAGACGTGACAACTTTGTAAAGCAGCAGGGAAGGATGACTTTGGATTATTGGTTTCGATCTGATAAAGTGCTTTTTATATAGAAACGGATCTTCTCATTATAAAACAAGTCACAAAATAAACCCGACCGCAACGAGGCCAAGACGACCCGCGAGGGTCAGGGTACGGGGAGGGTATTATAAGTGGGGGTATATAACACACTCTTACCGTCTAGCGTGCTACTCTTTGCTTGCGCCATCTAAAAAAAAAAAGTTTCGGAACAGCCGTCCCTGCGCAACCAGTAAACCGTACACACATAAAAAAACATGGGCCTACAGACCCATGTGATACCTGCCCCCACCACAGGGGGCGCCGAGCCCGATCCACACCTCTCCGCCCCGAATACACATATTTATATATACTGTCACTCAGCCTCAAGGGGTGGAGCCTCCCAATAAATTAAAATGCATGTAAAAGCAACAAGGTGGAGTAATAATTGCTCGAGGGGGGGGGGGTCTTAAAGGGGAACGTGTTGGAAAGTTGTGGGGGGGGGGGGTATCCAGTGTGTGGGGGAGGGTGGGGATTCTCTTCTATCCCCCGTCGTCACATGTCGTTCACCAGTTCATTATACAGCTGCGGTTCAGAGTCATGAAGTAGACCTGACTGCTCCCGCCGGAACGCACGGAGGCGAAGAACACCTGAAAGAGAGGTGGGGGAGGGGAGAAAAATAATTACCGTCAGGAGGACGAAAGACCAAATCTGAAAGCAATCAAGGAACACGCCGCCCCCGTTACCTTATCGTTACGTTCGCACAGGAACTTTAGTCGCTGAGCCCTCTTGTGCATGAAGACCCCGTCAAGGTGGCCGGTCTCCACTGAACGGATCTCAATGGCTTTCTCTCCCCACCCCATGATCTGGTTGGAGCAGATGTACGCTGGAGGAGAAGCGGAAAAAGTCACGATCCCCTAGATGCAGGTGAAGGTGGGTATCTAACTGGTTTCTCTTAGATATGTCCAGATGCAGGTAGGTATCTAACTCCTCTCCCTTAGATATGGGTTTCTGACTGGTCTCTCAGATACGTCCAGATGCAGGTGAGTATCTGCCTGCTCTCCCTTTATATACATCTAGCCGCAAATGGGTATCTAACCAGTCTCTTGGATACGTCCAGACGCAGAAGGGTATCCAACTGCTTTCCCTTTACATACGTTGAAACGCAGATAGGTAACTAACTTCTTTCCTTAGATACATCCAGACAGATAGGTATCTAACTACTTTTCCTTAGATACATCCAGACATAGATAGGTATCTAACTGCTTTTCCTTAGATACATCCATACATAGATCGGTATCTAACTGCTTTTCCTTAGATACATCCATACATAGATCGGTATCTAACTGCTTTTCCTTAGATACATCCAGACATAGATGGGTATCTAACTGCTCTGTCTGGACATATCTAAGGAAAAGCAGTTAGATACCTATCTGCAATTTAACATAAGGGAAAGCAGTTCGATACCCACCTGTGTCTGGACGTATCCAAGAGACTGGTTAGATACCTACCCGCTTCTGGATGTATCTTAAGCGAGAGGCGTTAGATACCCATTAGCAGCTAGACGTATATAAAAGGGAGAGCAGGCAGATACCTTCCTATCTTAGATATATCAAAATGCAGGTATGTAGCGAACTGGTCTTGATTAGATACGTCCAGATCCGAGTTACCTGAATCCACAGGAGACCAATTAGGTACTTACCTACCTCTAGGTACAACTAAGGGGCACTGGGGTTGAAGGTATTTAAGAGAAGTCAGTTAGATACATGTCTCCCTGCCAACAAGTCTCCCTTAGATACGTCCAGATGCAGGTAGGTATCCAATTATTCTCTTGTAGATACAGTTAATCTGGACCAGTTGTATATCCATCAGCGTCTGGAAATATCTAAGGGACAACAGTTAGATACTCACCTGCGTTGGAACTTATCTAGGGAGTGCAGGTAGATACCTATCTGCAGCTGCCGATATCGGAGGTGGAGGTATCCAGAGAAGTTAGATACATATCTGTGCGTATCTAAGCTAGATCAGGTCATTTGCCTGCAGCTATGTCGGCAGGTTGGGCAATAACCACAATTTTGAGGGGGTTTCTGAGATATACTCTATGAGAAGACCCCTCTCTAGCCGGGAGACCCCATATAAAGAATGCTACCAGAACGCCCAGACTACAGAAATCTGGCCCGATGTCCTTCTATTGTGCAACTTCGGCCCAATAAGTGGCCCTTCAGGGGGTGTTTTGCAGCCCCTCGTCCACCATGCCCCGTGATTTAGTGTGTAGAGTTCTGGTGGCAGTTCCCCTTTAATTCCCGGCTTGACTCACCCACAGAGGTGGGCATCTCGCCCCACTGCAACACCACGTCTTTGATGATCCTCCCATACGTGTTGACATAGACCCCCTCGTCTTCATAGCAAAGTAACATCTCCATCCCGTCCGTGTTCGGCAGGAAAATGATGGCGTGGGGGTTAATCTGGCTCTGAATCTGAAAAAAAACCAAAAAAAATTAAATAAAAAAATTAAAAGGAAAAACGTTTGTCCGCTCTTCCATTCCTGGTCACATGACCGACGACGTATAAGACGACTCACGTGGACAGGAATGTAGATGTCGTAGTTGTTCCCAGAGTCCACGTCGACTGCATGGAAACCGGACGAAGAACCGTAGATCACCTTTAACCTCTGCCCCTCCTCCACTGTGAGGTCCACCAGCTGTGGTCGGTGTGGGAGGTCGGTGAAGGACTGGAAGGGTTTAACAAAAAGGGAGGAGTCACAAACCGGAAGCGGGTCTGTCGGCAATCCAATGCATAGGCAACTTACCCCATTGCAAAAGTCTCCACCCCCTTGTCATTTACCTTAAAAGCCATGAACTTGTGGTAAGGTTTGGGGGCCCAGGCGTAGACCTCTACAGAGTTCTTCAATGCGATCACCAGGAACTTGATCCGCTCGTACTTGACTGAAAGACAGAGGAGGGGGATGGGATGAGACAAGGAAGACCAACCGCAGATCCAGAAGATTGTGAAGTGGAAAATGACGTTTTCATGTTCTTACCAACTTTATAATGGACGCATCCCTCCATGTCTCCCACCGTGCTCCAGCCCTGCTTCTTCTCCACCTCGGGGTCATTGTGGAGGATCTTGTTTCGGAGCCACGAGAGATAGTAGACCCTCAGCTTGTTCCTCTTACCTAAGACACAGGGACAAATCCAAAGGGGATGAAGAACACTGGTTGGCTGTGGTCTTCTAGACTGGACCCCTTTAGCTAATGAGTGGGTGGGGTGCCTCTAGTTTGGACAGGGAACATGTTATCGGCGTTATGGATGCCCATTTGTAGTGGTCAGGGAGTCATTGGTGGCATAAGTAAAAATTGTGGCCAATAGTCTGGAAAATCGGACAGTCCGTCATCTCAGACTATGGGAATATTCTCCTGTTCAGGATCTACAGCAACATCTCAAGCGTGAACCCTCACCACTGATGGTAATGAGGAGGTTAAGTCCTTCTAGGACGTCCATTTGCTGGAATCTCCGTCGGGTGATCAGACTGTAGACCTTCCCTTGACCACTGCGGTCCAGCAGCATCAGCCCGTTCTCGGTGCCGACCAACAAGTTCACACCTGGTACAGAACATAAGATGTGATGAGACGACAAGTGGTGGAGTAGAAAAGAAAAAGTGAACCTTCTGCCATCTCCTCTTACCCCACAGTGCAGCACATAGGATCTCGGAATTAAACCTCTTCTTGTACTTCCTGATCTCTGGGGTGTCGCTGTGCGGCCTGGTGTTTGTTGGGTTCACGTTCACTACCGATCCTTTCCGAGCCTCGTATTTTAGCTGTTCCAATCGAGCCGCATCTGCACTCACGAAGGACGCTGGAGAGGGGACATTTTAGGTCAGGTGGGAACAACACATGTACAGTTAAAGGACCCACTGTAGGAAGGACTCAAGTACCTGCCACTGGGATGGTATCGCCTGTGCCGCCGGTTGAGGGATATAACCCCAGGTCTACAAACATGGTGAATGATGTTTTAGGAGGAGCTTTCACCAACCCACGAGACTGATACTGAGGGGAGATGGAGGACAACGTGTGTTATTTCACATGTAGGTAGTCGTCTTCATCAAGTACTGATCTAGATCTACTCTAGGTTGTCCCCTTCTGTCGTCTTCCACTTCCTTCTTTTCCTTTATCAGGTATGATTTAAGATCTACCATGTGACGGCACTTCATGCGTTTCTCATTTTACGGCCATCCACTAGTACATCTACCCTACAGACTTCTCTCCACCTCCCAAAGTCTCTACTTCCAAGACTCTCTCTCATATCTTACACAACTTGGTTTCACACCCCAATACCCTACAAAACCAATGGGCACCACATTCAATTGTCTTCACTTCCCGATACTCTACACACAGCCAACTTGTTACATCTCCAAATATCGCCCCTTTCTGAAATGTTACAGAACCAGTTTGTGTCACAACAAATGTCTTGACTAACCAAAAACTATTTAATCTTTTACCGAATCCCCCAAGTGTCTTCATCGCCCGATACCCTAAACAAACCTTCCATCTCCAACTCTTCATAACCAACAATCTAGTTCACTTCACAAGTACGACCTTGTCCACGTGGCTTCATAACTGGTATCCACCCCAATACTCCACATATTCCCAAATATCTCCACTACTCAACAAGTCTCAGCTGCAAAAGTATTTTCTCCTTAATAATCGACCAAGTCCCATTTCCAATCCTCCAGACAGATCTCCACTTCCTGATACTCTACTCAACAAACAGGCTACACCACCTACAAAAATCTATCCTTCTCAACCAACACGTTCCATCTCCAAGTGTTTTTCCTTCTCAATACTCAACCAACAAGTTCCATCACCAAACATCTTCCCTTCTCAACAGTCAACCAAAAAGTCCCATCTACGTGCCTCTTCCCTCCTAAAACTCAAGCAACAAGTTCCATCTCAAAGGGTCTACTCAATAATCAACAAAAGTCCAATCTCCGATTTTCTATACAATCTCTGAATATCCTCCGGTCGCAAAACATCTCCAAATACCTTCACTTTCTGATACTCTACTCAACGAACAAGTCCAACCTCCACATATCTTCCCTTCTTACTACTCAACCAACAAGTCCAACCTCCACATATCTTCCCTTCTTACTACTCAACCAACAAGTCCAACCTCCACATATCTTCCCTTCTTACTACTCAACCAACAAGTCCAACCTCCACTAACCTTCCTTTATCACTACTCGACCAACAAGTCCAACCTCCACGCATCTTCCCTTCTTACTACTCAACCAACAAGTCCAACCTCCACTAACCTTCCTTTATCACTACTCAACCAACAAGTCCAACCTCCACTAACCTTCCTTTATCACTACTCGACCAACAAGTCCAACCTCCACGCATCTTCCCTTCTTACTACTCAACCAACAAGTACAACCTTCACTAACCTTCCTTTATCACTATTCGACCAACAAGCCCCAGCCCCTATCATATTCCCTTCTCAATACTCAACCCAAAAAGTTCCATCTCTGAACATCTTTCCCTTTTAATGCTCAACCAACAAGTTACATCTCCAAGAGTCTTCCCTTATTAATACTCAACCAAGTTCCATCTTCAAGCGTCTCCTCTTCTCAATAGTAAACCAACAAGTTCCATCTCTAAATGTCTTTCCTTCCCAACACTAAACCAACAAGACCCATCTTCAAGAGTCTTTCCATCTGAAACTCAACCAACAAGTCCCATTACCAGGTGTCTTCCCTTCTCAAAACCTCATGTAAACCAACCACAACACTCTCCAACTAGTCATCTCCGAATGTCCCCACTCCCAAAGACCCTCCATATTTCCAAATGCGCCCTACTCAACTAATAGATATGAACTAATTCCAGAGGAAGTGGAAACGGACCTCTTAGTCATTCTCCATCACCACCAGTCTTTCTTTTTGGAAAGTTTTCCAACTCGTGTAAACCTACAGTGACCTACTCACGTCACCTCCTCCCATAGTACATCAATCACTCACATCGGTTCCACCACCCTCCTTGCTAGGGGATGAGCCTGGCGCCTTGGGGTCAGTGGGTGAATGGCTCGGTTGCACTACATCTGGCAGGTTTGTGTATCCGTTGCTATCGGCGTGCAGCAGGTTCCGTTCCTCTTCCGGCGTCTGGGAGGGAGAAGAGAGTGATGGATCTTGTTCCTCACACATCTACAGACTGCACATTACAATGCTATTATAGGACATAATGGCGAAATGCTTCATTTATCTGAGAGTACGAGAGGTTGATGGGAACATGAAGATATTACAATTCTCAAGTCAACCAAGGGTGGTAGCCATTTTCTTTCCATAACGTGTATGGTGTGCAATCACCCTCTATTATTGGTTAAAAATCACATGCTTAGGACCTCTGAGCTGGGAAGGTTTTCCAGATGTGGAGGGTTCTTCTCAATAGGTGTCTTCTGGGTTATGCTCCAAGTAAGGGTATGTTCACACGGCGGGGGTCCGTAACGGCTGAAATTACGGGGATGTTTCAGCCTGAAAACATCCCCGTAATTTCAGCCGTACCGGCATGTGCAGGCGCTTGAACGCCGCGTCAATTAAGGCCGTAATTAGCGCTGCTATTCATTGGAGTCAATGAATAGCGGCTCCAATTACGGCCAAAGAAGTGACAGGTCACTTCTTCTACGCGGGCGTCTATTTACGCGCCGTCATTTGACAGCGGCGCGTAAATATACGCCTCGTGTGAACAGACAAACGTCTGCCCATTGCTTTCAATGGGCAGATGTTTGTCAGCGCTATTGAGGCGCTATTTTCAGACGTAATTCGGGGCAAAAACGCCCGAATTACGTCCGTAAATAGGCCGTGTGAACATACCCTAAGAGAATAAAAGAGACAACGTGATCCACTCCAACGCAACTCAACCAATACTGAGGAAGGAGCGCGGTAAGAATCCTCTAGACAAATGCACCCGTACTAAACAAGGAGGAAATCTAGAATGCACGAGGAGGGACCAAGGACAACAGTTCTTACGCAATCTCAGCTATGGCGGACGTTCCTTTATTAGACCCTTACCCTTTGCACGATCATGGTGCCATCTCCATAGGAGCTGTCAGATGTGCTCCCCACCAGCTCTTCCACGTCGTGGACCACCATGGTGCTCACGCTGTCTGTGTCCGCATCACGACCGTTTCGACTGAAGAGAAAAATTTAGGGAATCAGTGGCTAAGTCATCCAAATTGGTTGCATGGCTTAGATTAGGTTTCATTACCTGGCTGATGGATTATCTCTGTTTTGTTCCTGTCGTTCTTGGTCGCCCTCGTCATCATCCTCGTCGCTGCTGTCCATCTCGTCACTGGAGGAGGAGTAGTCCAGTGCTTTTTTGGGGGGTTTTTGGACTTCTTCTGGGCGATCCTTCACTAATAAATGGTCCTGTTAGTCGAGGGTACACAACGCAAATTATATTTTTCAATGAGCATAATAAAATACACAAGGAGGACATGTACTTGTATATACACTGTATACAGAGAAGGGAAGGAAGTAGACTATACAGGCCTGACCAGTGACACACCGTAACATACACTAAAGACTGAATAATGTACAGACGGACACTACACCGTAACATACACCAAAGACTGAATAATGTACAGCCGGACACTACACCGTAACATACACACAAAGACGGAATAATGTACAGTCGCACACTACACCGTAACATACACACAAAGACTGAATAATGTACAGTCGCACACTACACCGTAACATACACACAAAGACTGAATAATGTACAGACGGACACTACACCATAACATACACCAAAGACTGAATAATGTACAGCCGGACACTACACCGTAACATACACACAAAGACTGAATAATGTACAGTCGCACACTACACCGTAACATACACACAAAGACTGAATAATGTACAGTCGCACACTACACCGTAACATACACACAAAGACTGAATAATGTACAGTCGCACACTACACCGTAACATACACTAAAGACTGAATAATGTACAGTCGCACACTACACCATAACATACACCAAAGACTGAATAATGTACAGCCGCACACTACACCGTAACATACACAGCAAAGACTGGGTAATGTACAGCCGCTCACTACACCGTAACATACACATAAAGACTGGGTAATGTACAGCCGCTCACTACACCATAACATACACATAAAGACTGGGTAATGTACAGCCGCTCACTACACCATAACATACACCAAAGACTGGGTAACGTACAGCCGCACACTACACCATAACATACACCAAAGACTGGGTAACGTACAGCCGCACACTACACCATAACATACACCAAAGACTGGGTAACGTACAGCCGCACACTACACTGTAACATACACCAAAGACTGAATAATGTACAGCCGGACACTACACCATAACATACACCAAAGACTGAATAATGTACAGCCGCAAACTACACCATAACATACACACAAAGACTGAATAATGTACAGCCGCACACTACACCGTAACATACACAGCAAAGACTGGGTAACGTACAGCCGCACACTACACCATAACATACACCAAAGACTGAATAATGTACAGCCGGACACTACACCATAACATACACCAAAGACTGAATAATGTACAGCCACAAACTACACCATAACATACACACAAAGACTGGGTAATGTACAGCCGCTCACTACACCGTAACATACACATAAAGACCGGGTAATGTACAGCAGCTAACTACACCATAACATACACATAAAGACTGGGTAATGTACAGCCGGACACTACCCAGTCTGTGTGTGTGTATGTTATGGTGTAGTGTCCGAATGTACATTACCCAGTCTTTATGTGTATGTTACGGTGTAATGTACAGCCGGAAACTACACCGTAACATACACACAAAGATTGGGTCATGTACAGCCGGACACTACACCATAACATACAGACAAAGACTGGGTAATGTACAGCCGGACACCATAACATACAGACAAAGACTGGGTAATGTACAGCCGGACACTTCACCATAACATACAAAGACTGGGTAATGTACAGCCGCACACTACACCATAACATACACACAAAGACTGGGTAATGTAGAGCCGCACACTACACCGTAACATACACACAAAGACTGAATAATGTACAGACTGACACTACACCGTAACATAAACCAAAGACTGGGTAATGTACAGCCGCACACTACACCATAACATACACACAAAGACTGGGTAATGTACAGCCGGACACTACACCATAACATACACCAAAGACTGGGTAACGTACAGCCGCACACTACACCATAACATACACCAAAGACTGGGTAACGTACAGCCGCACACTACACCATAACATACACCAAAGACTGGGTAACGTACAGCCGCACACTACACTGTAACATACACACAAAGACTGAATAATGTACAGCCGCACACTACACCGTAACATACACAGCAAAGACTGGGTAACGTACAGCCGCACACTACACCATAACATACACCAAAGACTGAATAATGTACAGCCGTACACTACACCATAACATACACCAAAGACTGAATAATGTACAGCCGCAAACTACACCATAACATACACACAAAGACTGGGTAATGTACAGCCTTTCACTACACCGTAACATACACATAAAGACTGGGTAATGTACAGCAGCTAACTACACCATAACATACACATAAAGACTGGGTAATGTACAGCCGGACACTACCCAGTCTGTGTGTGTGTATATGTTATGGTGTAGTGTCCGAATGTACATTACCCAGTCTTTATGTGTATGTTACGGTGTAATGTACAGCCGGAAACTACACCGTAACATTCACACAAAGATTGGGTCATGTACAGCCGGACACTACACCATAACATACAGACAAAGACTGGGTAATGTACAGCCGGACACCATAACATACAGACAAAGACTGGGTAATGTACAGCCGGACACTTCACCATAACATACAAAGACTGGGTAATGTACAGCCGCACACTACACCATAACATACACACAAAGACTGGGTAATGTAGAGCCGCACACTACACCGTAACATACACACAAAGACTGAATAATGTACAGACTGACACTACACCGTAACATAAACCAAAGACTGGGTAATGTACAGCCGCACACTACACCATAATATACACATAAAGACTGGGTAATGTACAGAAGCTCACTACACCATAACATACACATAAAGACTGGGTAATGTACAGCCGGACACTACCCAGTCTGTGTGTGTATGTTATGGTGTAGTGTCCGAATGTACATTACCCAGTCTTTATGTGTATGTTACGGTGTAATGTACAGCCGGAAACTACACCGTAACATACAGACAAAGACTGGGTAATGTACAGCCGCACACTACACCATAACATACACACAAAGACTGGGTAATGTACAGCCGGACACTACACCATAACATACGCATACTGGATAATTTACTGGTGCACACAAAATCATGACATATACACACATTGGGTAATCTACAGCTGCACACTACACCGTGGCATACACACAGACCAGGTAATGTACAGCCGCACACTACACCGTGACATACACAAAAAACGGGTAATCTACAGCCGCACACTACACCGTGATATACACAGACCAGGTAATGTACAGCCGCACGCTACACCGCGATATACACACAGACCGGGTAATGTACAGCCGCACGCTACACCGCGATATACACACAGACCGGGTAATGTACAGCCGCACGCTACACCGTGATATACACACAGACCAGGTCATGTACAGCCGCACGCTACACCGTGATATACACACAGACCGGGTAATGTACAGCCGCACGCTACGCCGTGAGATAAACACACACAGACCAGGCAATGTACAGGTGCACACTACACCATAAATGACACACACACAGACAGACAACCTGTACCACAACATATCAGAAGGCACTAACCTCGCCAATCGCTCTTTTATAACTCTGACAGCAGTAGAAAAAAAGGAAAAGCATTATTGCAGGACACGGTCACCGTCCGTCTGTATCTCTGACATATAAACCCCACATAGTAACCGGGTCATGCATGCAAACAAACAAACAAACAAACAAACGTGGGTGTCACAAGGTCCCCCTCCCCAATAAACAGAGAAAAACAGCTGACCCCCCCCCATTTGTCTTACAATGTAGAAGGAGAGAAGTTGGGGGTAACACTCACAGCAGGACGCCCGGGCCGGGACCGATGCTCCTCTCCTGGGGTCTTGCTGCCAGGGGGGCTGATTAAAGACTCCTCCAGTTTATGAGGGGCTGCAGAAAACATCAGATATACATTTAAAAAAGGCCACGTACAGCGGGGAGAAGCCAAAATCACGCCGCCAGATCCTTGATGGTGCCCCCCGAAGAGCAGCTGTTTGGGGGTGGGGTCTCTACTCCATTGAGGGGTATAATACTTTTTTTCATGGCAGTTAATTGAGCCCCCCACCACCAAGCCAAAAGCAACTCTCACGTATCCGAAATGGACCAGCGCTGCCGGGGAAACCAGCCCCCCCTCCAATAACGGTTTATTGTCGGGGGTCTCAGCAGCCGGGCTCCCCTCTAGGTCCGCACATCTCGGGTCATTACCTATACGGTTCCTCTCCAGCGATCCGGCCTGGGGGAGGTTCGGGTGAGGAGACTGCAGCAGGGAATCTCCCCTTTCCCAGCCGCTCTCTGCGCGGCGGAGGTCGGGATTGCTGGAAGACAAGAGAGGAGGTGATTGGACGACGTACAAAATGCACGCGTGACGTCAGGCCGGCAGGAAAGGGACGCATACGTGTGGCTGTATGGCAACCGGCGCCTCTATAGGACCGATTACAAAACAGGGAAGAGAAGGTAAACAATGGAGCAGTAATGATCGCGGAGCCGGGGGCTGCGCTACTAACCTGGCTCTCACAGCCTGGACTGGTCGGATTCCTCCGGATCCGCTTGTGTTCAGAGCGGTCGCTATGGACGTTGTCCTCTGAGGGACCTGGAGATAGAAAAAAGAAAAATCGGTAGAGTGAGCGACACATCATGACTTATACTCCAGTCGCATCCAAAGCTGCATTCACAATTCTGCTGCCTTCCTGTTGGCGCGCACATCCTGCTACTGGTCTGTATAGTGCTGGGGTGCATTGTGGGCGATATATGGTTAACTCCAGGCACTGTACAATAACTACATCACCCAGAAAGCACTGCAGCAGAGTGGGGTGCATTGTGGGAGATCTGATAAGCTGTTACGGGACGGTCTGTCAGCGCTAGAGGATTCCAACAGAATTGTAAAAACTGAATTTTTCCTCGCTGCTTTGCAAAGTTATCAAGTCTTATGCTCTAGTCACACTCAGAGCTGCGTTCACAATTCTGCTGGTTTGCTATTAGCTCTGTATATCTCGCTGCTGGTTTGGGACCGGTACAGAATAATCACCGCTTTAGCGCATTGTTGGGGTTTAGTCCAGGTCCAGAAGAAAACACCACAACTCCCACAATGCAATTAGGTTAAACTGTTGCTGTGAACGCAGCTCTGGATGTGACTGGAGTAAAAGACATTATGTCACTCGGGACAAGGTTGCAATAATTCCGATCCCGTATGTATTTATCAGAGAGGATTGTGGGAAAAGAAATCCAGCAGACCGATGCAGAAACTTGAGACACGACAAGAGAGGACGAGAAATCTCATGGGGTTAATGAAAAGTCCGGAGCTCAGGAAAGTAGAGTAGCGATTAGTAATAGCAGCCAGGAAGGATCACAACTCCCAATATGTTACCCCCCCCCCCAGTAAATAGACGTCCTCTTATGTCACACTGTTAATCTGTATCTGGGAAAGTTGGGTGGCCGTCGTTATGGCTCCCACAGGCAGTGATTGTAACCCTTTGTCGTCTGTATCTCTGCATAACTAGGCAGATTGTCCATTCAGGGGTCCTGGAAAGCGGAGTGCCAACCTTACAGCTGCCACAAGGGTCTTCCTGGACCTCAGCCTTTCAAGACTACCAATGTAGGGGCTGTAATGGCGGCCAGTGTTATTGATATCCAGCTTTCCCAGGCCCCTGAATGGCAGAGCAGACTAGTTATGTAGAGGTACATCAGCATGGGAGCTAGAGCCCATGAAGACCCCTGTAAGAGCTGTCATTTCAGCCATATTGGTGGTCACCCAGCTTTTCCAGACCAGACAGATAGGTTGTAGATTACGAGGGACGCGGACAGTACAGGACAGCAGAGGCAGCGCAGTAGCGGAAGAAAAGGTTAAACCGGAGCGAGAGAGAGACAGGTCGCCACAGTCGTCTGACGTCCTCCTCCGGCCACCGACAACTTCACACCCCTTTACCTTTGGAGGAGGGTTCTCGGGCTGCATTTTGACCCAGGGGCCCCTGTCGGGCCGAGCTGAAGGTAGGACAGCCGCCTCGGGGGCGGGGTCAGAGCTCTGACGGGCTAGCTGGCTCCGGGAGGCAGGAGGGATCAGGGCGGCAGCAGGCTGGCGGTTGATCACGGGTGCCGATGGTGGGTCCTGTAGGGAATTGGGCCTGGGACTGGGTTTCAGGGCCACGCGGGTCAGTGGTGTGACGGTGCGGAGCGGCTGAGGAATGGATGGATGGATGAACACATGAATGAATAAGACTCCTATACTGTGCAGCCTATTGCTCCCTGTAATCAGCCAGACAGTAAAAAAAACCTGAACCCCCGTGATCGCTACCCCAGTGTTGACCACCTCCGTCTATAGAGGTGACTGGTATCGGCTCCTCTTATAACGTTGTTGCTCTATTATAAGGGTTACCGGCCCTTTAAGGATGCACTTAACATATCCACTTTCTCCTGCTAATGGCGGAGCTGTGAAATCCACAGCAGCGGCGGCGGCAGGCTCAGATCGATTATAAAGTGCCGCCCGACACTTATTACGTGCAGAGGTTCCTCTGATTATTGTACGGCTCAGATATACGGCGGCGGCCAAGTGCGGAAAATCATCATTACAGGAAGTGGTTTCCAGTAGAAGATTCACCGAGAAAATAACGGAGTTATATCATGTACTCCAGTCACATCCAAAGCTGCTGTCCTATGACTGGTCATGTTTCACTGCTGCCCTCGGCTGGTTAAGGCAGTGGACAGCAAGGCTTTCATACAATTCCTGAGGTAAGCACTGCATCTCTCACAATGCAATACAGCAGAGTAAAGTGCCTATCATAGGGCATCAGAAGAACGCAGCTATGGATGTGAATGGAGCACCAGACATGACGTAACTCAGATTACTCAACATTATACGTAGATTAAACCTATAAAACGATGGGATGTCCAGTTCTTAACCTCCTGACTCCTTACAGGCGTCCGTCTATATCCCCATGACTTTACACTGCAGCTTTGCTCCATTAGAGTTCTAGCTTAGCTGCACTGTCTATTGCAGTGATCTCCGTGTCGAAGATTTGCAACAGCTTAAGTGCCTTAGGATGGAGATCACTGGTCTACTGGCATAGTCTGAAATACACCTCCTGCCCCAATGCTTTACACTGCAGCACTGCTGGATTAGAGCACAGCTATGATCAGTGACTCCAGCTTAGCTGCATTGTCTACGAAGAGCCTGAAATCTATCTTCTGTCTTGTCAGTGGTTCTGTCTACTCCCTCCTGCTTTACACTGCAGCACTGCTTGCGCAGATTAGCTGCTATGCATAAATACAACAGGAAGTTGGGGATAAAAGATTGTGCTGCTCTACACGTGTAAATGATGAAATATGCAGGAGACTAAACTGTGCAGAAAATGACGGGTGATGGGGATGTGAACAGACGGCCTGAGAATCCAGCTGTGACTCCTGCACAATCAGCAACCTCCTGACCACCAGGCACCTACGTGATGGGCCTCCCATGCCTATGACTGCCTTAAAGGGATTGTCCAGATAGCGCTCACATTCTGTAGGACCCCACAGACCGATAGCCGTCCGTGTCCTTGCGGCTCCGCAGGATACAGATCTCGGTTCCAATCAATAGAAAGGGTTAATAAAGAAGGGGTCAAGTAATCAAAGGGCGGTTTACCTTGTGCTCCTGGAGGTCTAGCGGCCTTTGCGATGGAGGGGTTTGATGGGGCGTCCCGGACGAATCTACCGAGCTGAGTTTTGTAATAGACAGCGGAGAGTTCTGCTTGTTCAGCCTTGACCGTTCCTCCACCTGAGGAAAACAATTGACAGTATTTTCATATTGACAAGTCTCCTACGACCGATTCTGGATGACAACCACATAAGGGGTTAATTAATTATGCAAAATAAGAGCTTGATCTATAGCGCCCCCTTGAAAACTATTTCCGGGTGACAACCTCAAAATTGCTTCGGCTGTAGCAAAAGCAGACGGAGGTTGAGTGGCGGCTCTGCTTCATTCATATACTGCATGTAGTATTACCAATAAGGCTTACAGGGAATCGGTCAGCAGGATCGGGCAAGGGGTGGGCATACCTCTCTAGCCCAGGCGGGCTTCTCGCTGGGGTTCATGACGGCCCGGTTGTAGTGGTAGAGGGGTTTCTTCTCCTGCTGTTGCTGCTGCTGTTGCTGCTGCAGGGACTTGAGATAAGCGTGCTCCTGCTGGAGTTGACGCTGCAGGCGCTCTGACTGCCGCTGCTCCTCCACCTGTTTCCGCTTGTACTCCTGCCCAGATAAAGCGGGCTAAGCATGTGAACAACACACGTGGCGAAGGGGCAAACACACACACGCTACTGGGTATAGTGGAGTATTAGGGGACGGGCCACCAGTGTAATAATACTCAGTGTCTATACTCCGGATACAACACATAGAGGAGGAGGTCATCACCTACAGCAACAGCACGGGTGTGAGGGAAGAGACGAGAGGGCGGCAGTGCGGAGATCACAGGAAAGGACAGCAACAGCCTAAAGTCTGCCTTCTCTAGGAGCCGGACACTCCATCATACAGAGGTAACGTACCCCCGCTACAGGACAGGATACATGAGGGTGTAATATAGGGTGAAGCCCTACAGGAAGGAGCGTCACGGTGTAATATAGGGTGAAGCTATACAGGAAGGGGTGTCACGGTGTAATATAGGGTGAAGCTATACAGGAAGGGGTGTCACGGTGTAATATAGGGTGAAGCTATACAGGAAGGGGTGTCACGGTGTAATATAGGGTGAAGCTATACAGGAAGGAGCGTCACGGTGTAATATAGAGTGAAGCTATACAGGAAGGGGCGTCACGGTGTAATATAGGGTGAAGCTATACAGGAAGGGCTGTCACGGTGTAATATAGGGTGAAGCTATACAGGAAGGGGTGTCACAGTGTAATATAGGGTGAAGCTATACAGGAAGGGCTGTCACGGTGTAATATAGGGTGAAGCTATACAGGAAGGAGTGTCACGGTGTAATATAGGGTGAAGCTATACAGGAAGGGGTGTCACGGTGTAATATAGGGTGAAGCTATACAGGAAGGGGTGTCACGGTGTAATATAGGGTGAAGCTATACAGGAAGGGGTGTCACGGTGTAATATAGGGTGAAGCTATACAGGAAGGGCTGTCACGGTGTAATATAGGGTGAAGCTATACAGGAAGGGGTGTCACGGTGTAATATAGGGTGAAGCTATACAGGAAGGGGTGTCACGGTGTAATATAGGGTGAAGCTATAGAGGAAGGGCTGTCACGGTGTAATATAGGGTGAAGCTATACAGGAAGGGGTGTCACAGTGTAATATAGGGTGAAGCTATACAGGAAGGGCTGTCACGGTGTAATATAGGGTGAAGCTATACAGGAAGGAGTGTCACGGTGTAATATAGGGTGAAGCTATACAGGAAGGGGTGTCACGGTGTAATATAGGGTGAAGCTATACAGGAAGGGGTGTCACAGTGTAATATAGGGTGAAGCTATACAGGAAGGGGTGTCACGGTGTAATATAGGGTGAAGCTATACAGGAAGGGGTGTCACGGTGTAATATAGGGTGAAGCTATACAGGAAGGGGTGTCACGGTGTAATATAGGGTGAAGCTATACAGGAAGGGGTGTCACGGTGTAATATAGGGTGAAGCTATACAGGAAGGGCTGTCACGGTGTAATATAGGGTGAAGCTATACAGGAAGGGGTGTCACGGTGTAATATAGGGTGAAGCTATACAGGAAGGGGTGTCACGGTGCAATATAGGGTGAAGCTATACAGGAAGGGGTGTCACGGTGTAATATAGGGTGAAGCTATACAGGAAGGGGTGTCACGGTGTAATATAGGGTGAAGCTATACAGGAAGGGCTGTCACGGTGTAATATAGGGTGAAGCTACACAGGAAGGGGTGTCACGGTGTAATATAGGGTGAAGCTATACAGGAAGGGGTGTCACAGTGTAATATAGGGTGAAGCTATACAGGAAGGGGTGTCACTGTGTAATATAGGGTGAAGCTATACAGGAAGGGCTGTCACGGTGTAATATAGGGTGAAGCTATACAGGAAGGGGCGTCACAGTGTAATATAGGGTGAAGCTATACAGGAAGGGCTGTCACGGTGTAATATAGGGTGAAGCTATACAGGAAGGGGTGTCACGGTGTAATATAGGGTGAAGCTATACAGGAAGGGGTGTCACAGTGTAATATAGGGTGAAGCTATACAGGAAGGGGTGTCACTGTGTAATATAGGGTGAAGCTATACAGGAAGGGCTGTCACGGTGTAATATAGGGTGAAGCTATACAGGAAGGGGTGTCACAGTGTAATATAGGGTGAAGCTATACAGGAAGGGCTGTCACGGTGTAATATAGGGTGAAGCTATACAGGAAGGGCTGTCACGGTGCAATATAGGGTGAAGCTATACAGGAAGGGGTGTCACTGTGTAATATAGGGTGAAGCTATACAGGAAGGGGTGTCACGGTGTAATATAGGGTGAAGCTATACAGGAAGGGGTGTCACGGTGTAATATAGGGTGAAGCTATACAGGAAGGGCTGTCACGGTGTAATATAGGGTGAAGCTATACAGGAAGGGGTGTCACGGTGCAATATAGGGTGAAGCTATACAGGAAGGGGTGTCACGGTGTAATATAGGGTGAAGCTACACAAAAAGGGGTGTCACGGTGTAATATAGGGTGAAGCTATACAGGAAGGGGTGTCACGGTGTAATATAGGGTGAAGCTATACAGGAAGGGGTGTCACGGTGTAATATAGGGTGAAGCTATACAGGAAGGGGCGTCACGGTGTAATATAGGGTGAAGCTATACAGGAAGGAGTGTCACGGTGTAATATAGGGTGAAGCTATACCGGAAGAGGTGTCATGGTGTAATATAGGGTGTCTGTATGCAGGTAGGGGTGTCACGGTGCTGTATAGGGTATCTATATGCAGGTAGGGGGGTCACGGTGTAGTATAGGGTATCTATATGCAGGTAGGGGGGTCACGGTGTAGTATAGGGTGTCTATATGCAGGTAGGGGGGCACAGTGCAGTATAGGGTATCTATATGCAGGTAGGGGGGCACAGTGCAGTATAGGGTATCTATATGCAGGTAGGGGGGTCACTGTGTAGTATAGGGTATCTATATGTAGGTAGGGGGGTCACGGTGTAGTATAGGGTATCTATATGCAGGTAGGGGGGTCACTGTGTAGTATAGGGTGTCTGTATGCAGGTAGCGGTGTCACGGTGTAGTATAGGGTGTCTATATGCAGGTAGGGGGGTCACGGTGTAGTATAGGGTATCTATATGCAGGTAGGGGGGTCACTGTAGTATAGGGTGTCTATATGCAGGTAGGGGGGTCACGGTGTAGTATAGGGTATCTATATGCAGGTAGGGGGGTCACTGTAGTATAGGGTGTCTATATGCAGGTAGGGGGGTCACGGTGTAGTATAGGGTGTCTATATGCAGGTAGGGGTGTCACTGTAGTATAGGGTGTCTATATGCAGGTAGGGGGGTCACGGTGTAGTATAGGGTGTCTATATACTGGTAGGGGGTCACAGTGCAGTATAGGGTGTCTGTACGCAGGTAGGGGGGGTCACTGTGTAGATTTACACCAGGTGAGGCATGTCTGCGCAGTATAGCATGTACTAGAGGAGTGTGGCGAGATATAATTCATGACGAGGCGAGGACAGGAGGAGCTGATTTACCAGTAAAAGGGCCTGTTCCTGCAGAAGCTGCTGCTGGAGGATTTCTAACTGTCTCTGTTCTTCCTCTAACTTCTGTCTGATATATTCCTAGAGAAGGAGAGATGCAGAGAGAGCCAAGAGACAGCTGGGAAAGATCAAGAGATAACACAGGAAGGAGGGAGCACCACCAGATTACACACAACTCCCCGCAACATGGACACGACAACCACAGGGGGACAAGAAGATCCCGTCATCTCCACACAAGACACTCACAATACAAAGAGACCTCTGTGACAGGGTGCAACACAGACCCAACCGGTAACCGAGCCCTCCCCGGCATGCGGGAGAGACACGTGACCCAACCCCGGCATGCGGGAGGCACACGTGACCCAACCCCGGCATGCGGGAGGCACACGTGACCCAACCCCGGCATGCGGGAGGCACACGTGACCCAACCCCGGCATGCGGGAGGCACACGTGACCCAACCCCGGCATGCGGGAGGCACACGTGACCCAACCGCGGCATGCGTGACCCAACCGCGGCATGCGTGACCCAACCGCGGCATGCGTGACCCAACCGCGGCATGCGTGACCCAACCGCGGCATGCGTGACCCAACCGCGGCATGCAGGAGAGACACGTGACCCAACCCCGGCATGCAGGAGGCACACGTGACCCAACCGCGGCATGCGTGACCCAACCCCGGCATGCAGGAGAGACACGTGACCCAACCCCGGCATGCAGGAGGCACGCGTGACCCAACCGCGGCATGCGTGACCCAACCGCGGCATGCGTGACCCAACCGCGGCATGCGTGACCCAACCGCGGCATGCGTGACCCAACCGCGGCATGCGTGACCCAACCGCGGCATGCGTGACCCAACCGCGGCATGCGTGACCCAACCGCGGCATGCGTGACCCAACCGCGGCATGCGTGACCCAACCCCGGCATGCAGGAGAAACGTGACCCAACCCCGGCATGCAGGAGAGACACGTGACCCAACCCCGGCATGCAGGAGAGACACGTGACCCAACCCCGGCATGCAGGAGGCACACGTGACCCAACCGCGGCATACGTGACCCAACCGCGGCATACGTGACCCAACCGCGGCATACGTGACCCAACCGCGGCATACGTGACCCAACCGCGGCATACGTGACCCAACCGCGGCATACGTGACCCAACCGCGGCATACGTGACCCAACCGCGGCATACGTGACCCAACCGCGGCATACGTGACCCAACCGCGGCATACGTGACCCAACCGCGGCATACGTGACCCAACCGCGGCATACGTGACCCAACCGCAGCATACGCGGCATACGTGACCCTCTGCGGCATACGTGACCCTCCGCGGCATACGTGAGGCATGTTCGGCACTTCATGATGTGCCCACAGAGGTCATGTAACATCTTATCCATCAGCAGACATACAAGTGTCCTACCACTGAGCTGTGTGTCCATCATATATCCACTACCCATGTAATCTGACCCTACACGCCTCAAAAAAAACATGCGTGCACACTGTGCAGATAGCGGTCTATCCAGAAACGTGCATGTATCTACCCCTGCCCCATATACGTACTCCACTATACATCATGCATGTACCCCACCCTGCAGATATCCTTTGTCATACATGTACCCCCCCTGTATCACACAGCGCCCACCTGGTGATCGTGCCATTGGTAGACTAACCTGCTCCCTCTCGGCCATTCTCCTCTCCTCCTCCCGCCGTATGTCGTCCCTCCTCCGCTGCTGCTCCTTCTCGTGAAGTTTCCGCTGCTCCCGCTCACGGCGCTGCTGCTGCGATAATATAAGGGGAGATACGGCTACTGTAATAACACACGTGGAAAGGGGAAAGCGACAAACGAGACGAAGGCGAAAAGCTGAACTCAAGGACAGGTCCTTAAAACCACATGTACTCCAGTCTCATGCCGCGGGTTGTCAGAGCATAATGGGAGTAGTAGTTTCGCAGCAGTTTGAGAAGCACTGGCTGCACAACTCTCCTCAGGGGTGAGGGCTTTCAGCTGGGGCTGCCCCACATCATGTGTGGCCCTCCCGCATACCTCCTCCACCCGTCTGCGCTCCTCCTTCTGCTCTTCGATGCGTCTCTGGCGCTCGTGCAGCAGCTGCTTGATGTGCGCCTCTGAATCGCGGTGCTGAGGTCCCATCTGCTGCTGCTTCAGGGCTTCAGAGTTACTTTTGTTCTCCTGTTGCAGCCTCAGGAACTCGCGTCTGAGCGTCGACTCCCCCGGCACGTTCATGATGGAGCTGAAACGACACGGACGCGGGATACTCACGTAGTGCAGAATACGACCTGTAATGCCACGGGCAGCCACAGGGTGGTGCTAGACAATCAATGTAAGAGGTGCATGTCCTTACCTGGGCTCCCCTTCCTCCACGTGGTTCTCCTCCTCGTCCTCGCTGCCGCTGTATTCATATTCGGTCTCATCTGTAGGTGGAGACGGGTGATCAGAGCGGAGGATACATAAAACACGTCTACGGTCAATACTACCTGTAGTAATAACGCCCTGGCATCTCTCTCCCCTTCATCCACAGCCACTAGGGGGAGCTACAGGTTAATAAATAGTAATTAGCTGGGGTGTGGGATAATGAGCCCTCAGAGCTCTGTGATCTTTAGTATCTATATGGCCAAAGGACGACTTCTTATGATGTACAGTAGGGGGCGCATTGTGCTGGCTTACCTTTCTCCACGCGTTTCTTCCGGGATCGGTCAATGTGATCTTTGAGCTGAATCCTGACCTGCCTCTCCGTTGGCTGGTCCCTAATAAAGGGATACTTCAGGAGCTGCTCAGTGGGCGGTCGGTTCACATAGTTCTTGATTAGACAGGTATCTATGAAGTCAATGAACTTTTTGGACCTAAAAATGGGTTAAGAAAAAAAAAGCCAGCAGTGTAAAGCATGGTGGTTTTTATTCTGTTTTTCATGGCTACATCCTGAGTCATGTCTATATGGAAAGACATGTTCCCTCTACACTAGATGTATACATATTAGTCGCGGACTAGTGGGTGAGTTTTCTATATGCCGCCTCTCTCTCTCATGGTTTATTTAGCAGGGAATTAATGAGATTCTGTTTATTTCCCATGTGACCGGCATTATACGGCTTTGTTTTGCGATTAACGCAGTAATTAGATACCTACCATTTCTTAGATTTGAGTTTTGGGGGAGGGTTCCTGGGGATGAGGAATAAAGCTCTCATCGGATGCATGTCGCACAGCGCTGGAGAGAGAGACCGAGAAGAGAACATGATGAAAGATACAACAGCCGATCAGTTACCGTTACATAATTCACTAATAGGACAGAATAACAATTAGTAGTTTTATATACGGACATAAGAAGCCACAACTACTAATGAAGGCAGGAAACATACCAGCTGTGGAGGGCGAGCGTACCGACAATCAACCGATCACCACTAGAGGCCGAGTGTACCGACAATCAACCGATCACCACCAGGGTCCGAGCGTACCGACAATTAACCGATCACCACTAGAGGCTGAGTGTACCGACAATCAACCAATCACCAGAGGCAGAGTGTACCGGCAATCAACCAATCACCAGAGGCCGAGTGTACCGACAATCAACCAATCACCAGAGGCCGAGTGTACCGACAATCAACCGATCATCACCAGAGGCTGAGTGTACCGAAAATAAACCAATCACAATCAACCGATCACCACCAGAGTCCGAGCGTACCGACAATTAACCGATCACCACTAGAGGCCGAGTGTATCGACAATCAACCAATCACCAGAGGCCGAGTGTACCGACAATCAACCAATCACCAGAGGCCGAGCGTACCGACAATCAACCAATCACCAGAGGCCGAGTGTACCGACAATCAACCAATCACCAGAGGCCGAGTGTACCGACAATCAACCGATCATCACCAGGGTCCGAGCGTACCGACAATTAACCGATCACCACTAGAGGCCGAGTGTACCGACAATCAACCAATCACCAGAGGCCGAGTGTACCGACAATCAACCAACCACCAGAGGCCGAGTGTATCGTCAATCAACCAATCACCAGAGGCAGTGTGTACCGGCAATCAACCAATCACCAGAGGCCGAGTGTACCGACAATCAACCGATCATCACCAGAAGCCGAGTGTACCGACAATCAACCGATCACCACCATAGGCTGAGTGTACCGAAAATAAACCAATCACAATCAACCGATCACCACCAGAGGCCAAGTGTACTGACAATCAACCAATCACCAGAGGCCGAGTGTACCGACAATCAACCAATCACCAGAGGCCGAGTGTACCGACACTCAACCGATCACCACCAGAGGCCGAGTGTACTGACAATCAACCGATCATCACCAGAGGCCGAGTGTACCGACAATCAACAGATCATCACCAGAGGCCGAGTGTACCGACAATCAACCGATCATCACCAGAGGCCGAGTGTACCGACAATCAACCTATTACCACCAGAGGCCGAGTGTACTGACAATCAACCAATCACCAGAGGCCGAGAGTACCGACAATCAACCGATCATCACCAGAGGCCGAGTGTACCGACAATCAACCGATCATCACCAGAGGCCGAGTGTACCGACACTCAACCGATCATCACCAGAGGCCGAGTGTACCAACACTCAACCGATCACCACCAGAGGCCGAGTGTACCAACAATCAACCAATCACAATCAACCGATCATCACCAGAGGCCGAGTGTACCGACAATAAACCGATCATCACCAGAGGCCGAGTGTACCGACAATCAACCGATCATCACCAGAGGCAATTGTATCCAAGCCTCACCTGTCAGGATATCACCCAATAATGGACACTGGAGCTTCAGCAGGAGGGCTCCATTACTAAATTGAACTTACTGTAATACACTAACAGGGTCGGAGAAGAACTTCCCCCTGGGAAATATGTGTAGGGAAACGTAATACAACAGGGACAAAACTCACGTGGTGCACCTTCTGCCATCTCTATAGCCGTGATGCCCAGAGACCAGATGTCACTCTGCAAAGAGAAAGAGAGAGAGAAGGTAAAAACTGGGTGATACATATAGAAGAGAGCTATGAGTCTACTCCTCCTCCTGCAGGGTGATATATATAGAAGAGAGCTATGAGTCTACTCCTCCTCCTGCAGGGTGATATATATAGAAGAGAGCTATGAGTCTACTCCTCCTCCTGCAGGGGGATATATATAGAAGAGAGCTATGAGACTACTCCTCCTCCTGCAGGGTGATATATATAGAAGAGAGCTATGAGTCTACTCCTCCTCCTGCAGGGTGATATATACAGAAGAGAGCTAGGAGACTACTCCTCCTCCTGCAGGGTGATACATATAGAAGAGAGCTATGAGTCTACTCCTCCTCCTGCAGGGGGATATATATAGAAGAGAGCTATGAGACTACTCCTCCTCCTGCAGGGTGATATATATAGAAGAGAGCTATGAGTCTACTCCTCCTCCTGCAGGGTGATATATACAGAAGAGAGCTATGAGACTACTCCTCCTCCTGCAGGGTGATATATACAGAAGAGAGCTATGAGACTACTCCTCCTCCTGCAGGGTGATATATATAGAAGAGAGCTATGAGTCTACTCCTCCTCCTGCAGGGTGATATATATAGAAGAGAGCTATGAGACTACTCCTCCTCCTGCAGGGTGATACATATAGAAGAGAGCTATGAGTCTACTCCTCCTCCTGCAGGGGGATATATATAGAAGAGAGCTATGAGACTACTCCTCCTCCTGCAGGGTGATACATATAGAAGAGAGCTATGAGACTACTCCTCCTCCTGCAGGGTGATACATATAGAAGAGAGCTATGAGTCTACTCCTCCTCCTGCAGGGTGATATATATAGAAGAGAGCTATGAGACTACTCCTCCTCCTGCAGGGTGATACATATAGAAGAGAGCTATGAGACTACTCCTCCTCCTGCAGGGTGATATATATAGAAGAGAGCTATGAGTCTACTCCTCCTCCTGCAGGGTGATATATACAGAAGAGAGCTATGAGACTACTCCTCCTCCTGCAGGGGGATATATATAGAAGAGAGCTATGAGACTACTCCTCCTCCTGCAGGGGGATATATATAGAAGAGAGCTATGAGACTACTCCTCCTCCTGCAGGGTGATACATATAGAAGAGAGCTATGAGTCTACTCCTCCTGCAGGGTGATATATATAGAAGAGAGCTATGAGACTACTCCTCCTCCTGCAGGGGGCTATATATAGGAGAGAGCTATGAGACTACTCCTCCTCCTGCAGGGTGATACATACAGAAGAGAGCTATGAGTCTACTCCTCCTCCTGCAGGGTGATATATATAGAAGAGAGCTATGAGTCTACTCCTCCTCCTGCAGGGTGATATATATAGAAGAGAGCTATGAGTCTACTCCTCCTCCTGCAGGGTGATACATATAGAAGAGAGCTATGAGTCTACTCCTCCTCCTGCAGGGTGATATATATATAGAAGAGAGCTATGAGACTACTCCTCCTCCTGCAGGGTGATACATATAGAAGAGGGCTATGAGTCTACTCCTCCTCCTGCAGGGTGATATATATATAGAAGAGAGCTATGAGACTACTCCTCCTCCTGCAGGGTGATACATATAGAAGAGGGCTATGAGTCTACTCCTCCTCCTGCAGGGTGATATATATAGAAGAGAGCTATGAGACTACTCCTCCTCCTGCAGGGTGATATATATAGAAGAGAGCTATGAGTCTACTCCTCCTCCTGCAGGGTGATATATATAGAAGAGAGCTATGAGTCTACTCCTCCTCCTGCAGGGTGATATATATAGAAGAGAGCTATGAGACTACTCCTCCTCCTGCAGGGTGATACATATATATAGAAGAGAGCTATGAGTCTACTCCTCCTCCTGCAGGGTGATATATATATAGAAGAGAGCTATGAGTCTACTCCTCCTCCTGCAGTGTGATATATATATAGAAGAGAGCTATGAGTCTACTCCTCCTCCTGCAGGGTGATATATATATAGAAGAGAGCTATGAGTCTACTCCTCCTCCTGCAGGGTGATATATATAGAAGAGAGCTATGAGTCTACTCCTCCTCCTGCAGGGTGATACATATATAGAAGAGAGCTATGAGTCTACTCCTCCTCCTGCAGGGTGATATATATATAGAAGAGAGCTATGAGTCTACTCCTCCTCCTGCAGGGTGATATATATAGAAGAGAGCTATGAGTCTACTCCTCCTCCTGCAGGGTGATATATACAGAAGAGAGCTATGAGACTACTCCTCCTCCTGCAGGGGGATATATATAGAAGAGAGCTATGAGACTACTCCTCCTCCTGCAGGGGGATATATATAGAAGAGAGCTATGAGACTACTCCTCCTCCTGCAGGGTGATACATATAGAAGAGAGCTATGAGACTACTCCTCCTCCTGCAGGGTGATATATACAGAAGAGAGCTATGAGACTACTCCTCCTCCTGCAGGGGGATATATATAGAAGAGAGCTATGAGACTACTCCTCCTCCTGCATGGGGATATATATAGAAGAGAGCTATGAGACTACTCCTCCTCCTGCAGGGTGATACATATAGAAGAGAGCTATGAGTCTACTCCTCCTGCAGGGTGATATATATAGAAGAGAGCTATGAGACTACTCCTCCTCCTGCAGGGGGATACATACAGAAGAGAGCTATGAGTCTACTCCTCCTCCTGCAGGGTGATATATATAGAAGAGAGCTATGAGTCTACTCCTCCTCCTGCAGGGTGATATATATAGAAGAGAGCTATGAGTCTACTCCTCCTCCTGCAGGGTGATACATATAGAAGAGAGCTATGAGACTACTCCTCCTCCTGCAGGGTGATACATATAGAAGAGGGCTATGAGTCTACTCCTCCTCCTGCAGGGTGATATATATAGAAGAGAGCTATGAGACTACTCCTCCTCCTGCAGGGTGATATATATAGAAGAGAGCTATGAGTCTACTCCTCCTCCTGCAGGGTGATATATATAGAAGAGAGCTATGAGTCTACTCCTCCTCCTGCAGGGTGATATATATAGAAGAGAGCTATGAGACTACTCCTCCTCCTGCAGTGTGATATATATATAGAAGAGAGCTATGAGTCTACCCCTCCTCCTGCAGGATGATATATATAGAAGAGAGCTATGAGTCTACTCCTCCTCCTGCAGGGTGATATATATAGAAGAGAGCTATGAGTCTACTCCTCCTCCTGCAGGGTGATATATATAGAAGAGAGCTATGAGACTACTCCTCCTCCTGCTGTGTGATATATATATATAGAAGAGAGCTATGAGACTCCTCCTCCTCCTGCAGGGTGATACATATAGAAGAGAGCTATGAGTCTACCCCTCCTCCTGCAGGATGATATATATAGAAGAGAGCTATGAGACTACTCCTCCTCCTGCAGGGTGATACATATAGAAGAGAGCTATGAGACTACTCCTCCTCCTGCAGGGTGATATATATAGAGAGCTATGAGTCTACTCCTCCTCCTGCAGTGTGATATATATATAGAAGAGAGCTATGAGTCTACTCCTCCTCCTGCAGGGTGATACATATAGAAGAGAGCTATGAGTCTACTCCTCCTCCTGCAGGGTGATATATATAGAAGAGAGCTATGAGACTACTCCTCCTCCTGCAGGGTGATATATATAGAAGAGAGCTATGAGTCTACTCCTCCTCCTGCAGGGTGATACATATAGAAGAGAGCTATGAGACTACTCCTCCTCCTGCAGGGTGATATATATATAGAAGAGAGCTATGAGTCTACTCCTCCTCCTGCTGTGTGATATATATAGAAGAGAGCTATGAGTCTACTCCTCCTCCTGCAGGGTGATACATATATATAGAAGAGAGCTATGAGACTACTCCTCCTCCTGCAGGGTGATACATATATAGAAGAGAGCTATGAGTCTACTCCTCCTCCTGCAGGGTGATATATATATAGAAGAGAGCTATGAGTCTACTCCTCCTCCTGCAGGCTGATATATATAGAAGAGAGCTATGAGACTACTCCTCCTCCTGCAGGGTGATATATATAGAAGAGAGCTATGAGACTACTCCTCCTCCTGCAGGGTGATACATATAGGAGAGAGCTATGAGTCTACTCCTCCTCCTGCAGGGTGATATATATATAGAAGAGAGCTATGAGTCTACTCCTCCTCCGGCAGGGTGATACATACAGAAGAGAGCTATGAGACTCCTCCTCCTCCTGCAGGGTGATATATATAGAAGAGCGCTATGAGTCTACTCCTCCTCCTGCAGGGTGATATATATAGAAGAGAGCTATGAGACTACTCTCCTCCTGCAGGGTGATACATATAGAAGAGAGCTATGAGTCTACTCCTCCTCCTGCAGGGTGATATATATAGAAGAGAGCTATGAGTCTACTCCTCCTCCTGCAGGGTGATACATACAGAAGAGAGCTATGAGTCTACTCCTCCTCCTGCAGGGTGATACATATATATATAGAAGAGAGCTATGAGTCTACTCCTCCTCCTGCAGGGTGATACATATAGAAGAGAGCTATGAGTCTACTCCTCCTCCTGCAGGGTGATACATATAGAAGAGAGCTATGAGACTACTCCTCCTCCTGCAGGGTGATACATATAGAAGAGAGCTATGAGACTACTCCTCCTCCTGCAGGGTGATACATATAGAAGAGAGCTATGAGTCTACTCCTCCTCCTGCAGGGTGATACATATAGAAGAGAGCTATGAGACTACTCCTCCTCCTGCAGGGTGATACATATAGAAGAGAGCTATGAGACTACTCCTCCTCCTGCAGGGTGATACATATAGAAGAGAGCTATGAGTCTACTCCTCCTCCTGCAGGGTGATATATATAGAAGAGAGCTATGAGACTACTCTCCTCCTGCAGGGTGATACATATAGAAGAGAGCTATGAGTCTACTCCTCCTCCTGCAGGATGATATATATAGAAGAGAGCTATGAGACTACTCTCCTCCTGCAGGGTGATACATATAGAAGAGAGCTATGAGACTAATCCTCCTCCTGCAGGGTGATATATATAGAAGAGAGCTATGAGTCTACTCCTCCTCCTGCAGGGTGATATATATAGAAGAGAGCTATGAGTCTACTCCTCCTCCTCCTGCAGGGTGATATATATAGAAGAGAGCTATGAGACTACTCCTCCTCCTGCAGGGTGATATATATAGAAGAGAGCTATGAGTCTACTCCTCCTCCTGCAGGATGATACATATATAGAAGAGAGCTATGAGACTACTCCTCCTCCTGCAGGGTGATATATACAGAAGAGAGCTATGAGACTACTCCTCCTCCTGCAGGGTGATATATATAGAAGAGAGCTATGAGACTACTCCTCCTCCTGCAGGGTGATATATATAGAAGAGAGCTAAGAGTCTACTCCTCCTCCTGCAGGGTGATACATATAGAAGAGAGCTATGAGACTAGTCCTCCTCCTGCAGGGTGATATATACAGAAGAGAGCTATGAGTCTACTCCTCCTCCTGCAGGGTGATATATATATAGAAGAGAGCTATGAGACTACTCCTCCTCCTGCAGGGTGATATATATAGAAGAGAGCTATGAGTCTACTCCTCCTCCTGCAGGGTGATACATATATAGAAGAGAGCTATGAGACTACTCCTCCTCCTGCAGGGTGATGTATATAGAAGAGAGCTATGAGTCTCCTCCTCCTGCAGGGTGATACATATAGAAGAGAGCTATGAGACTACTCCTCCTCCTCCTGCAGGGTGATACATATAGAAGAGAGCTATGAGTCTACTCCTCCTCCTGCAGGATGATACATATAGAAGAGAGCTATGAGTCTCCTCCTCCTGCAGGGTGATATATATATAGAAGAGAGCTATGAGTCTACTCCTCCTCCTGCAGGATGATATATATAGAAGAGAGCTATGAGACTCCTCCTCCTCCTGCAGGGGGATACATATAGAAGAGAGCTATGAGTCTACTCCTCCTCCTGCAGGGTGATATATATAGAAGAGAGCTATGAGACTACTCCTCCTCCTGCAGGGTGATACATATAGAAGAGAGCTATGAGACTACTCCTCCTCCTGCAGGGTGATACATATAGAAGAGAGCTATGAGACTACTCCTCCTCCTGCAGGGTGATATATATAGAAGAGAGCTATGAGTCTATTCCTCCTCCTGCAGGGTGATATATATATAGAAGAGAGCTATGAGACTACTCCTCCTCCTGCAGGATGATACATATAGAAGAGAGCTATGAGTCTCCTCCTCCTGCAGGGTGATATATATATAGAAGAGAGCTATGAGTCTACTCCTCCTCCTGCAGGGTGATACATATAGAAGAGAGCTATGAGTCTCCTCCTCCTGCAGGGTGATACATATAGAAGAGAGCTATGAGTCTCCTCCTCCTGCAGGGTGATATATATAGAAGAGAGCTATGAGTCTCCTCCTCCTGCAGGGTGATATATATAGAAGAGAGCTATGAGACTACTCCTCCTCCTGCAGGGTGATACATATAGAAGAGAGCTATGAGTCTCCTCCTCCTGCAGGGTGATACATATAGAAGAGAGCTATGAGTCTCCTCCTCCTGCAGGGTGATATATATAGAAGAGAGCTATGAGACTACTCCTCCTCCTGCAGGGTGATATATATAGAAGAGAGCTATGAGACTACTCCTCCTCCTGCAGGGTGATACATATAGAAGAGAGCTATGAGTCTACTCCTCCTCCTGCAGGGTGATATATATATAGAAGAGAGCTATGAGACTACTCCTCCTCCTGCAGGGTGATATATATAGAAGAGAGCTATGAGTCTACTCCTCCTCCTGCAGGGTGATACATATAGAAGAGAGCTATGAGACTACTCCTCCTCCTGCAGGATGATACATATAGAAGAGAGCTATGAGTCTACTCCTCCTCCTGCAGGGTGATACATATAGAAGAGAGCTATGAGTCTACTCCTCCTCCTGCAGGGTGATATATATATATAGAAGAGAGCTATGAGACTACTCCTCCTCCTGCAGGGTGATATATATAGAAGAGAGCTATGAATCTACTCCACCTCCTGCAGCGTGATATATATAGAAGAGAGCTATGAGTCTACGCCTCCTCCTGCAGGGTGATATATACAGAAGAGAGCTATGAGACTACTCCTCCTCCTGCAGGGTGATACATATAGAAGAGAGCTATGAGTCTACGCCTCCTCCTGCAGGGTGATATATACAGAAGATAGCTATGAGACTACTCCTCCTCCTGCAGGGTGATATATATAGAAGAGAGCTATGAGTCTACGCCTCCTCCTGCAGGGTGATATATACAGAAGAGAGCTATGAGACTACTCCTCCTCCTGCAGGGTGATACATATAGAAGAGAGCTATGAGTCTACTCCTCCTCCTGCAGGGTGATATATATAGAAGAGAGCTATGAGACTACTCCTCCTCCTGCAGGGTGATACATATAGAAGAGAGCTATGAGACTACTCCTCCTCCTGCAGGGTGATATATATAGAAGAGAGCTATGAGTCTACTCCTCCTCCTGCAGGATGATACATATAGAAGAGAGCTATGAGTCTCCTCCTCCTGCAGGGTGATATATATAGAAGAGAGCTATGAGTCTACTCCTCCTGCAGGGTGAATCAGATATAACATAACCAGCTCTTACCCTGTAGTCATATGTTGCATCTGGGTTTTCATCACAGGCGATAACCTCTGGCGCCATCCAATAGGGTGTGCCAATGAAAGTGTTTCTTCTCCCAACTGTGCGATCCAGCTGGGCACTAACCCCAAAATCAACTGGGACATGAAGAGTGTGAGGAGAAAAGAGAAAGAGGAGAGAATGTGGTAAGATACAGAAAAGCTCAGGTGGTACCAGATCAGCGAGGACAGGGTAGCATCGGCACCACCCATCTCTTCAGTTCTACTCACCCAGCTTCACCTCGGCATTCTCAGTCAGCAGCACGTTCTGCCCTTTGATGTCTCGGTGGATGACCTTGTGAGCATGAAGGTGGGCCAGGCCCTACAGACGACACAAACAATAACATCTACTTCACATCAAGAATAGACAATCGCTTAAAAAGCAATATCCATATATACAACGGACATTCAGGGTTGTTCCCGCTGGTTCTAGTGAAGGGAAATCTCAATGCTACAGTGACATTTAGAGAGCAAATGCTCCTGGGCACCAAGTGCGGTCCAAAAATTAACGAATCTACACAAAGCTGTGTCCTGAAACCTATCCAAAATATGTGAGGTGAGCTTGGCAGATCACCCAACACCAGACAGTGAGCCCATCCTCACCACCCAACACCAAATGTGAGCCAGCTCCGATTGCCAATCACCACAACCTCACCCAAAACCAGACTGTCAGCCCAACACCACAATGATTCCAAACGCACAACACAACATCAGATAGTGAGACCAACCTCATCACCAAATGTGAGCCGAGCCTCATCACTCATCACCACAACCTCACTCAACACGAGACTGTAAACCCAACTTCACGACCAAATACCAGGCAGTGAGCCAAACCTGATCACCCAACTCCAGACAGTGGACCCAACCTCACAACCCGACACCAGACAGCAAGCCCAACCTCACAACCCAACACCAGACAGCAAGCCCAACCTCACAACCCTACACCAGACAGCAAGCCCAACCTCACAACCCTACACCAGACAGCAAGCCCAACCTCACAACCCTACACCAGACAGCAAGCCCAACCTCACAACAAGACAGCAAGCCCAACCTCACAACCCAGTACCAGACAGTGCAACCAGCCTCACAACCCAACACCAGACAGTGATCCCAACCTCATAACCCAACACCAGACCGTGATACCCACCTCATAACCAAACAGCAGACAGTGATCCCAACCTCATAACCAAACAGCAGACAGTGATCCCAACATCATAACCAAACAGCAGACAGTGATCCCAACATCATAACCAAACATGTCATTGGTTATTTGTGTAAAATTATTATATGTCTTGTTAATTGATTTATGCTCAGGATACTGTATATATAGGTTATAATACAACACCAGATAGTGAGCCTTACTTCACAACACAAAAACAAAATGTGAGCCCAACCTCACCACCCAACATGAAATGTGAGCCCAACCTGACCACCAAACATGAATCCAGCAGATCACCAATTACCACAACCTTACCCAACACCTGAAAGTGAGTCCCACCTCAGCACCAAACGCCAGACAGTGCACCAAACCTCACACCCCAACGCCAGACAGTGCACCCAACCTCACAATCCGACACCAGACAGTGCACCCAACCTCACAACCAAACACCAGACAGTGCACCCAACCTCACAATCCGACACCAGACAGTGCACCCAACCTCACACCCCAACGCCAGACAGTGCACCCAACCTCACAATCCGACACCAGACAGTGCACCCAACCTCACACCCCAACGCCAGACAGTGCACCCAACCTCACAATCCGACACCAGACAGTGCACCCAACCTCACAACCAAACACCAGACAGTGCACCCAACCTCACAATCCGACACCAGACAGTGCACCCAACCTCACAACCAAACACCAGACAGTGCACCCAACCTCACACCCCAACGCCAGACAGTGCACCCAACCTCACAACCAAACACCAGACAGTGCACCCAACCTCACAATCCGACACCAGACAGTGCACCCAACCTCACAACCAAACACCAGACAGCGCACCCAACCCCATAACCCAACACCAGACAGCGCACCCAACATCAGATTCCAACATTAAATTTGAGCTCAACCTCAAACACCAAATTTGAGCATAACAGATAACCCATTACCACAACTTTACCCAATACCTGAAAGCGAGCCCAACCTCAGCACCCAAAACCATACTGTAATCCCAACCTCTCCCCCAAACACTAGACTGTGAGCCTAACCTTACCAACCAAAACCTAATGTAAACCCGGCGGGAACACCACCTCTCCAAACTACAGTGAGCTCAACTTCCTTATCCAATATCAAATGTGAGCCCAACACCACCAAACCACATCCAAAACCAGACTGTGAGCACAACTCAACAACCCAACGCCAGACTGTGACCTCATCCACCACAACCTCACCGAACACCAGATTGTGGGCCCAACCTCCCAACCCAACATAAAATGTAAACCCAATTTCAAAAGCAAACTAAGCTAATCCTGATCACCCATCACCACAATCTCATCCAACAAAAGACTGTAAGCAAGGTCCATTATGGGAGATATTTAGGGGTGCAAAGGTCACAAAGATGTCATGGTGGGGCTAGGAGCCTGCCATTGGGAAAGACATGACGGAGTGATCTTCCACTCACCCGCAGGATTTCGCGGCATATGTAGGCGATGCAGTCTTCCTTTAGAGCATTCCCTTTAGTGTTTTTCACAAGATCTGTGACCGATCCAGCTCCACAGAACTCCATCACCAGCTGCCGGAAGACCGAAGAAAAAATGAGTGCAGAAACAGTAACCAACAGGGGGCAGTAATGAAATCTTAAAGGGCAGTCCTATCACAATTTCCCAATAGGTCAATCAGACACGTCATTAAATTGAGCAGCTGCAACCCCGATGTTCCCAAACATTGGCCCAGTCCCCACCCTATAAGTTGCTGCACATGTCCCGCTGTAACGTCCATCGTCTGATGAGGATTGGACTGAAATTCTTGAGGGTCACAGCTGCTGGGACCCCACAATCTCACTTCTATGACTGACACATCCTAGGTGTTCCATAACTAATGGCGATAGATTGTCAGCTCTGCAGAGTCTCACCCAAAGCTGGTCGTCATTTCCGGGGGGGCTCTTTTTGATGAAGGCTCCGTAATACGTTGCGATGTTGCGGTGGTGCGAATACTTCTTCAACATGTTAATCTCCTGCTTAATCTCCTCCTCTTCATCCTGCGTAAAAAGCAGCACAAAACACACAATGGCGTCATATTGTCACACTCTGAACACAGAAGATCTTGGGTGGTTAGTTCATGTTATATTCCCCCAGCATAAATATACAACTCCCCCAAAACCTTCACTAAACATGGCGCCCTCACCTCAGTAACATCCATGACCTTGATGGCAGCGAGCTGACCCGTCTTGACATGACGACCCTAAAAGAGGAAAGAGAAAGACAGAGAGGACACTGGGTCAACCCATCAGTACAAGGAGGGTGCAGTGTATAATTATAGATTACATAGAGCAAAACTACCAACATAGAAGATAAAGGCAACAACGGCCTGTATAACCCTGCAGGAGGAGGAGTAATCTCATAGCTCTCTTCTATATGTATCACCCTGCAGGAGGAGGAGTAGACTCATAGCTCTCTTCTATATATATCACCCTGCAGGAGGAGGAGTAGACTCATAGCTCTCTTCTATATGTATCCCCCTGCAGGAGGAGGAGTAGTCTCATAGCTCTCTTCTATATGTATCACCCTGCAGGAGGAGGAGGAGTCTCATAGCTCTCTTCTATATGTATCACCCTGCAGGAGGAGGAGGAGTCTTATAGCTCTCTTCTATATATATCACCCTGCAGGAGGAGGAGTAGTCTCATAGCTCTCTTCTATATATATCACCCTGCAGGAGGAGGAGTAGTCTCATAGCTCTCTTCTATATATATCACCCTGCAGGAGGAGGAGTAGTCTCATAGCTCTCTTCTATATATATCACCCTGCAGGAGGAGGAGTAATCTCATAGCTCTCTTCTATATGTATCACCCTGCAGGAGGAGGAGTAGACTCATACCTCTCTTCTATATGTATCACCCTGCAGGAGGAGGAGTAGACTCATAGCTCTCTTCTATATGTATCACCCTGCAGGAGGAGGAGTAGTCTCATAGCTCTCTTCTATATATATATCACCCTGCAGGAGGAGGAGTAGTCTCATAGCTCTCTTCTATATGTATCACCCTGCAGGAGGAGGAGTAGACTCATAGCTCTCTTCTATATATATCACCCTGCAGGAGGAGGAGTAGTCTCATAGCTCTCTTCTATATGTATCACCCTGCAGGAGGAGGAGTAGTCTCATAGCTCTCTTCTATATGTATCACCCTGCAGGAGGAGGAGTAGTCTCATAGCTCTCTTCTATATATATCACCCTGCAGGAGGAGGAGTAGACTCATAGCTCTCTTCTATATGTATCACCCTGCAGGAGGAGGAGTAATCTCATAGCTCTCTTCTATATATATCACCCTGCAGGAGGAGGAGTAGTCTCATAGCTCTCTTCCATATGTATCACCCTGCAGGGGGAGGAGTAGTCTCATAGCTCTCTTCTATATATATCACCCTGCAGGAGGAGGAGTAGACTCATAGCTCTCTTCTATATATATCACCCTGCAGGAGGAGGAGTAGACTCATAGCTCTCTTCTATATATATCATCCTGCAGGAGGAGGAGTAGTCTCATAGCTCTCTTCTATATATATCACCCTGCAGGAGGAGGAGTAGACTCATAGCTCTCTTCTATATGTATCACCCTGCAGGAGGAGGAGTCTCATAGCTCTCTTCCATATGTATCACCCTGCAGGAGGAGGAGTAGTCTCATAGCTCTCTTCTATATGTATCACCCTGCAGGAGGAGGAGTAGACTCATAGCTCTCTTCTATATATATCATCCTGCAGGAGGAGGAGTAGACTCATAGCTCTCTTCTATATATATCACTCTGCAGGAGGAGGAGTAGTCTCATAGCTCTCTTCTATATGTATCACCCTGCAGGAGGAGGAGTAGTCTCATAGCTCTCTTCCATATGTATCACCCTGCAGGGGGAGGAGTAGTCTCATAGCTCTCTTCTATATATATCACCCTGCAGGAGAAGGAGTAGACTCATAGCTCTCTTCTATATATATCACCCTGCAGGAGGAGGAGTAGACTCATAGCTCTCTTCTATATGTATCACCCTGCAGGAGGAGGAGTAGACTCATAGCTCTCTTCTATATATATCACCCTGCAGGAGGAGGAGTAGACTCATAGCTCTCTTCTATATATATCACCCTGCAGGAGGAGGAGTAGTCTCATAGCTCTCTTCTATATAGATCACCCTGCAGGAGGAGGAGTAGTCTCATAGCTCTCTTCTATATATATCACCCTGCAGGAGGAGGAGTAGTCTCATAGCTCTCTTCTATATATATATCACCCTGCAGGAGGAGGAGTAGACTCATAGCTCTCTTCTATATATATATCACCCTGCAGGAGGAGGAGTAGACTTATAGCTCTCTTCTATATATATCACCCTGCAGGAGGAGGAGTAGACTCATAGCTCTCTTCTATATATATCACCCTTCAGGAGGAGGAGTAGACTCCTAGATCTCTTCTATATGTATCACCCTGCAGGAGGAGGAGTAGACTCATAGCTCTCTTCTATATGTATCACCCTGCAGGAGGAGGAGTAGTCTCATAGCTCTCTTCTATGTAGATCACCCTGCAGGAGGAGGAGTAGTCTCATAGCTCTCTTCTATATATATCACCCTGCAGGAGGAGGAGTAGACTCATAGCTCTCTTCTATATATATCACCCTGCAGGAGGAGGAGTAGACTCATAGCTCTCTTCTATATATATCACCCTGCAGGAGGAGGAGTAGACTCATAGCTCTCTTCTATATATATCACCCTGCAGGAGGAGGAGTAGACTCATAGCTCTCTTCTATATATATCACCCTGCAGGAGGAGGAGTAGACTCCTAGATCTCTTCTATATATATCACCCTGCAGGAGGAGGAGTAGTCCCATAGCCCTCTTCTGTATGTATCACCCTGCAGGAGGAGGAGTAGTCTCATAGCTCTCTTCTATATATATCACCCTGCAGGAGGAGTAGACTCATAGCTCTCTTCTATATGTATCACCCTGCAGGAGGAGTAGACTCATAGCTCTCTTCTATATGTATCACCCTGCAGGAGGAGGAGTAGACTCATAGCTCTCTTCTATATGTATCACCCTGCAGGAGGAGGAGTAGTCTCATAGCTCTCTTCTATATATATCACCCTGCAGGAGGAGTAGACTCATAGCTCTCTTCTATATGTATCACCCTGCAGGAGGAGGAGTAGTCTCATAGCTCTCTTCTATATATATCACCCTGCAGGAGGAGGAGTAGTCTCATAGCTCTCTTCTATATATATCACCCTGCAGGAGGAGGAGTAGTCTCATAGCTCTCTTCTATATGTATCACCCTGCAGGAGGAGGAGTAGTCTCATAGCTCTCTTCTATATGTATCACCCTGCAGGAGGAAGAGTAGTCTCATAGCTCTCTTCTATATGTATCACCCTGCAGGAGGAAGAGGAGTAGACTCATACCTCTCTTCTATATATATCACCCTGCAGGAGGAGGAGTAGACTCATAGCTCTCTTCTATATATATCACCCTGCAGGAGGAGGAGTAATCTCATAGCTCTCTTCTATATATATCACCCTGCAGGAGAAGGAGTAGACGCATAGCTCTCTTCTATATGTATCACCCTGCAGGAGGAGGAGTAGACTCATAGCTCTCTTCTATATATATCACCCTGCAGGAGGAGGAGTAGTCTCATAGCTATCTTCTATATATATCACCCTGCAGGAGGAGGAGTAGACTCATAGCTCTCTTCTATATATATATCACCCTGCAGGAGGAGGAGTAGACTCATAGCTCTCTTCTATATATATCACCCTGCAGGAGGAGGAGTAGACTCATAGCTCTCTTCTATATATATCACCCTGCAGGAGGAGGAGTAGACTCCTAGATCTCTTCTATATGTATCACCCTGCAGGAGGAGTAGTCTCATAGCTCTCTTCTATATATATCACCCTGCAGGAGGAGGAGTAGTCTCATAGCTCTCTTCTATATATATCACCCTGCAGGAGGAGGAGGAGACTCATAGCTCTCTTCTATATATATCACCCTGCAGGAGGAGGAGTAGTCTCATAGCTCTCTTCTATATGTATCACCCTGCAGGAGGAGGAGTAGTCTCATAGCTCTCTTCTATATGTATCACCCTGCAGGAGGAGGAGTAGTCTCATAGCTCTCTTCTATATGTATCACCCTGCAGGAGGAGGAGTAGACTCATACCTCTCTTCTATATATATCACCCTGCAGGAGGAGGAGTAGACTCATAGCTCTCTTCTATATGTATCACCCTGCAGGAGGAGGAGTAGACTCATAGCTCTCTTCTATATATATCACCCTGCAGGAGGAGGAGTAAACTCATAGCTCTCTTCTATATATATCACCCTGCAGGAGTAGGAGTAGACTCATAGCTCTCTTCTATATATATCACCCTGCAGGAGGAGGAGTAGTCTCATAGCTCTCTTCTATATATATCACCCTGCAGGAGGAGGAGTAGACTCATAGCTCTCTTCTATATGTATCACCCTGCAGGAGGAGGAGTAGTCTCATAGCTCTCTTCTATATATATCACCCTGCAGGAGAAGGAGTAGACTCATAGCTCTCTTCTATATATATCACCCTGCAGGAGGAGGAGTAGACTCATAGCTCTCTTCTATATATGTATCACCCTGCAGGAGGAGGAGTAGACTCATAGCTCTCTTCTATATATGTATCACCCTGCAGGAGGAGGAGTAGACTCATAGCTCTCTTCTATATATATCACCCTGCAGGAGGAGGAGTAGACTCATAGCTCTCTTCTATATATATCACCCTGCAGGAGGAGGAGTAGACTCATAGCTCTCTTCTATATGTATCACCCTGCAGGAGGAGGAGTAGACTCATAGCTCTCTTCTATATATGTATCACCCTGCAGGAGGAGGAGTAGACTCATAGCTCTCTTCTATATATGTATCACCCTGCAGGAGGAGGAGTAGACTCATAGCTCTCTTCTATATATGTATCACCCTGCAGGAGGAGGAGTAGACTCATAGCTCTCTTCTATATGTATCTCCCTGCAGGAGAAGGAGTAGACTCATAGTTCTCTTCTATATGTATCACCCTGCAGGAGGAGGAGTAGTCTCATAGCTCTCTTCTATATATATCACCCTGCAGGAGGAGGAGTAGACTCATAGTACTCTTCTATATGTATCACCCTGCAGGAGGAGGAGTAGACTCATAGCTCTCTTCTATATGTATCACCCTGCAGGAGGAGGAGTAGTCTCATAGCTCTCTTCTATATGTATCACCCTGCAGGAGGAGGAGTAGACTCATAGCTCTCTTCTATATATATCACCCTGCAGGAGGAGGAGTAGTCTCATAGCTCTCTTCTATATATATCACCCTGCAGGAGGAGGAGTAGACTCAAAGCTCTCTTCTATATATATATATATATATATCACCCTGCAGGAGGAGGAGTAGACTCATAGCTCTCTTCTATATATATCACCCTGCAGGGGGAGGGGTAGTCTCATAGCTCTCTTCTATATATATCACCCTGCAGGAGGAGGAGTCTCATAGCTCTCTTCTATATATCACCCTGCAGGAGGAGGAGTAGACTCATAGCTCTCTTCTATATATATCACTCTGCAGGAGGAGGAGAAGACTCATAGCTCTCTTCTATATATATATATATCACCCTGCAGGAGGAGGAGTAGACTCATAGCTCTCTTCTATATGTATCACCCTGCAGGAGGAGGAGTAGACTCATAGCTCTCTTCTATATATATATCACCCTGCAGGAGGAGGAGTAGACTCATAGCTCTCTTCTATATATATCACCCTGCAGGAGGAGGAGTAGACTCATAGCTCTCTTCTATATATATCACCCTGCAGGAGGAGGAGTAGACTCCTAGATCTCTTCTATATGTATCACCCTGCAGGAGGAGTAGTCTCATAGCTCTCTTCTATATATATCACCCTGCAGGAGGAGGAGTAGTCTCATAGCTCTCTTCTATATATATATATCACCCTGCAGGAGGAGGAGGAGACTCATAGCTCTCTTCTATATATATCACCCTGCAGGAGGAGGAGTAGTCTCATAGCTCTCTTCTATATGTATCACCCTGCAGGAGGAGGAGTAGTCTCATAGCTCTCTTCTATATGTATCACCCTGCAGGAGGAGGAGTAGTCTCATAGCTCTCTTCTATATGTATCACCCTGCAGGAGGAGGAGTAGACTCATACCTCTCTTCTATATGTATCACCCTGCAGGAGGAGGAGTAGACTCATAGCTCTCTTCTATATGTATCACCCTGCAGGAGGAGGAGTAGACTCATAGCTCTCTTCTATATATATCACCCTGCAGGAGGAGGAGTAAACTCATAGCTCTCTTCTATATATATCACCCTGCAGGAGAAGGAGTAGACTCATAGCTCTCTTCTATATATATCACCCTGCAGGAGGAGGAGTAGTCTCATAGCTCTCTTCTATATATATGACCCTGCAGGAGGAGGAGTAGACTCATAGCTCTCTTCTATATGTATCACCCTGCAGGAGGAGGAGTAGTCTCATAGCTCTCTTCTATATATATCACCCTGCAGGAGGAGGAGTAGACTCATAGCTCTCTTCTATATATATCACCCTGCAGGAGGAGGAGTAGACTCATAGCTCTCTTCTATATATGTATCACCCTGCAGGAGGAGGAGTAGACTCATAGCTCTCTTCTATATATGTATCACCCTGCAGGAGGAGGAGTAGACTCATAGCTCTCTTCTATATATATCACCCTGCAGGAGGAGTAGACTCATAGCTCTCTTCTATATATATCACCCTGCAGGAGGAGGAGTAGACTCATAGCTCTCTTCTATATGTATCACCCTGCAGGAGGAGGAGTAGACTCATAGCTCTCTTCTATATATGTATCACCCTGCAGGAGGAGGAGTAGACTCATAGCTCTCTTCTATATATGTATCACCCTGCAGGAGGAGGAGTAGACTCATAGCTCTCTTCTATATATGTATCACCCTGCAGGAGGAGGAGTAGACTCATAGCTCTCTTCTATATGTATCTCCCTGCAGGAGAAGGAGTAGACTCATAGTTCTCTTCTATATGTATCACCCTGCAGGAGGAGGAGTAGTCTCATAGCTCTCTTCTATATATATCACCCTGCAGGAGGAGGAGTAGACTCATAGCTCTCTTCTATATGTATCACCCTGCAGGAGGAGGAGTAGACTCATAGCTCTCTTCTATATGTATCCCCCTGCAGGAGGAGGTGTAGTCTCATAGCTCTCTTCTATATGTATCACCCTGCAGGAGGAGGAGTAGACTCATAGCTCTCTTCTGTATGTATCACCCTGCAGGAGGAGGAGTAGCCTCATAGCTCTCTTCTATATATATATCACCCTGCAGGAGGAGGAGTAGACTCATAGCTCTCTTCTATATATATCACCCTGCAGGAGGAGGAGTAGTCTCATAGCTCTCTTCTGTATATATATATCACCCTGCAGGAGGAGGAGTAGACTCATAGCTCTCTTCTATATATATCACCCTGCAGGAGGAGGAGTAGACACATAGCTCTCTTCTATATATATCACCCTGCAGGAGGAGGAGTAGACTCATAGCTCTCTTCTATATATATCACCCTGCAGGAGGAGGAGTAGACTCATAGCTCTCTTCTATATGTATCACCCTGCAGGAGGAGGAGTAGACTCATAGCTCTCTTCTATATGTATCACCCTGCAGGAGGAGGAGTAGACTCATAGCTCTCTTCTATATGTATCCCCCTGCAGGAGGAGGTGTAGTCTCATAGCTCTCTTCTATATGTATCACCCTGCAGGAGGAGGAGTAGACTCATAGCTCTCTTCTGTATGTATCACCCTGCAGGAGGAGGAGTAGCCTCATAGCTCTCTTCTATATATATATCACCCTGCAGGAGGAGGAGTAGACTCATAGCTCTCTTCTATATATATCACCCTGCAGGAGGAGGAGTAGTCTCATAGCTCTCTTCTGTATATATATATCACCCTGCAGGAGGAGGAGTAGACTCATAGCTCTCTTCTATATATATCACCCTGCAGGAGGAGGAGTAGACACATAGCTCTCTTCTATATATATCACCCTGCAGGAGGAGGAGTAGACTCATAGCTCTCTTCTATATATATCACCCTGCAGGAGGAGGAGTAGACTCATAGCTCTCTTCTATATGTATCACCCTGCAGGAGGAGGAGTAGTCTCATAGCTCTCTTCTATATATATCACCCTGCAGGAGGAGGAGTAGACTCATAGCTCTCTTCTATATATATCACCCTGCAGGAGGAGGAGTAGTCTCATAGCTCTCTTCTATATGTATCACCCTGCAGGAGGAGGAGTAGACTCATAGCTCTCTTCTATATGTATCACCCTGCAGGAGGAGGAGTAGACTCATACCTCTCTTCTGTATCACCCTGCAGGAGGAGGAGTAGTCTCATAGCTCTCTTCTATATATATCACCCTGCAGGAGGAGGAGTAGACTCATAGCTCTCTTCTATATGTATCACCCTGCAGGAGGAGGAGTAGACTCATAGCTCTCTTCTATATGTATCCCCCTGCAGGAGGAGGTGTAGTCTCATAGCTCTCTTCTATATGTATCACCCTGCAGGAGGAGGAGTAGACTCATAGCTCTCTTCTGTATGTATCACCCTGCAGGAGGAGGAGTAGCCTCATAGCTCTCTTCTATATATATATCACCCTGCAGGAGGAGGAGTAGACTCATAGCTCTCTTCTATATATATCACCCTGCAGGAGGAGGAGTAGTCTCATAGCTCTCTTCTGTATATATATATCACCCTGCAGGAGGAGGAGTAGACTCATAGCTCTCTTCTATATATATCACCCTGCAGGAGGAGGAGTAGACACATAGCTCTCTTCTATATATATCACCCTGCAGGAGGAGGAGTAGACTCATAGCTCTCTTCTATATATATCACCCTGCAGGAGGAGGAGTAGACTCATAGCTCTCTTCTATATGTATCACCCTGCAGGAGGAGGAGTAGACTCATAGCTCTCTTCTATATGTATCACCCTGCAGGAGGAGGAGTAGACTCATAGCTCTCTTCTATATGTATCCCCCTGCAGGAGGAGGTGTAGTCTCATAGCTCTCTTCTATATGTATCACCCTGCAGGAGGAGGAGTAGACTCATAGCTCTCTTCTGTATGTATCACCCTGCAGGAGGAGGAGTAGCCTCATAGCTCTCTTCTATATATATATATCACCCTGCAGGAGGAGGAGTAGACTCATAGCTCTCTTCTATATATATCACCCTGCAGGAGGAGGAGTAGTCTCATAGCTCTCTTCTGTATATATATATCACCCTGCAGGAGGAGGAGTAGACTCATAGCTCTCTTCTATATATATCACCCTGCAGGAGGAGGAGTAGACACATAGCTCTCTTCTATATATATCACCCTGCAGGAGGAGGAGTAGACTCATAGCTCTCTTCTATATATATCACCCTGCAGGAGGAGGAGTAGACTCATAGCTCTCTTCTATATGTATCACCCTGCAGGAGGAGGAGTAGTCTCATAGCTCTCTTCTATATATATCACCCTGCAGGAGGAGGAGTAGACTCATAGCTCTCTTCTATATATATCACCCTGCAGGAGGAGGAGTAGTCTCATAGCTCTCTTCTATATGTATCACCCTGCAGGAGGAGGAGTAGACTCATAGCTCTCTTCTATATGTATCACCCTGCAGGAGGAGGAGTAGACTCATACCTCTCTTCTGTATCACCCTGCAGGAGGAGGAGTAGTCTCATAGCTCTCTTCTATATATATCACCCTGCAGGAGGAGGAGTAGTCTCATAGCTCTCTTCTATATATATCACCCTGCAGGAGGAGGAGTAGACTCATAGCTCTCTTCTATATATATCACCCTGCAGGAGGAGGAGTAGTCTCATAGCTCTCTTCTATATATATCACCCTGCAGGAGGAGGAGTAGACTCATAGCTCTCTTCTATATGTATCACCCTGCAGGAGGAGGAGTAGTCTCATAGCTCTCTTCTATATATATCACCCTGCAGGAGGAGGAGTAGACTCATAGCTCTCTTCTATATGTATCACCCTGCAGGAGGAGGAGTAGTCTCATAGCTCTCTTCTATATATATCACCCTGCAGGAGGAGGAGTAGACTCATAGCTCTCTTCTATATATATCACCCTGCAGGAGGAGGAGTAGACTCATACCTCTCTTCTGTATCACCCTGCAGGAGGAGGAGTAGTCTCATAGCTCTCTTCTATATATATCACCCTGCAGGAGGAGGAGTAGTCTCATAGCTCTCTTCTATATATATCACCCTGCAGGAGGAGGAGTAGACTCATAGCTCTCTTCTATATGCATCACCCTGCAGGAGGAGGAGGAGTAGTCTCATAGCTCTCTTCTATATGTATCACCCTGCAGGAGGAGGAGTAGTCTCATAACTCTCTTCTATATATATCACCATGCAGGAGGAGGAGTAGTCTCATAGCTCTCTTCTATATATATCACCCTGCAGGAGGAGGAGTAGACTCATAGCTCTCTTCTATATGTATCACCCTGCAGGAGGAGGAGTAGACTCATAGCTCTCTTCTATATCTATCACCCTGCAGGAGGAGGAGTAGACACATAGCTCTCTTCTATATATATCACCCTGCAGGAGGAGTAGACTCCTAGCTCTCTTCTATATATATCACCCTGCAGGAGGAGGAGGAGTAGACTCATAGCTCTCTTCTATATATATATCACCCTGCAGGAGGAGGAGTAGTCTCATAGCTCTCTTCTATATGTATCACCCTGCAGGAGGAGGAGTAGTCTCATAGCTCTCTTCTATATGTATCACCCTGCAGGAGGAGGAGTAGTCTCATAGCTCTCTTCTATATGTATTACCCTGCAGGAGGAGGAGTAGACTCATAGCTCCCTTCTATATATAGATCACCCTGCAGGAGGAGGAATAGACTCATAGCTCTCTTCTCTATGTATCACCCTGCAGGAGGAGGAGTAGTCTCATAGCTCTCTTCTATATGTATCACCCTGCAGGAGGAGGAGGAGTCTCATAGCTCTCTACTATATATATCACCCTGCAGGAGGAGGAGTAGTCTCATAGCTCTCTTCTATATGTATCACCCTGCAGGAGGAGGAGTAGTCTCATAGCTCTCTTCTATATGTATCACCCTGCAGGAGGAGGAGTAGTCTCATAGCTCTCTTCTATATGTATCACCCTGCAGGAGGAGGAGTAGACTCATACCTCTCTTCTATATATATCACCCTGCAGGAGGAGGAGTAGACTCATAGCTCTCTTCTATATGTATCACCCTGCAGGAGGAGGAGTAGACTCATAGCTCTCTTCTATATATATCACCCTGCAGGAGGAGGAGTAAACTCATAGCTCTCTTCTATATATATCACCCTGCAGGAGAAGGAGTAGACTCATAGCTCTCTTCTATATATATCACCCTGCAGGAGGAGGAGTAGTCTCATAGCTCTCTTCTATATATATGACCCTGCAGGAGGAGGAGTAGACTCATAGCTCTCTTCTATATGTATCACCCTGCAGGAGGAGGAGTAGTCTCATAGCTCTCTTCTATATATATCACCCTGCAGGAGGAGGAGTAGACTCATAGCTCTCTTCTATATATATCACCCTGCAGGAGGAGGAGTAGACTCATAGCTCTCTTCTATATATGTATCACCCTGCAGGAGGAGGAGTAGACTCATAGCTCTCTTCTATATATGTATCACCCTGCAGGAGGAGGAGTAGACTCATAGCTCTCTTCTATATATATCACCCTGCAGGAGGAGGAGTAGACTCATAGCTCTCTTCTATATATATCACCCTGCAGGAGGAGGAGTAGACTCATAGCTCTCTTCTATATGTATCACCCTGCAGGAGGAGGAGTAGACTCATAGCTCTCTTCTATATATGTATCACCCTGCAGGAGGAGGAGTAGACTCATAGCTCTCTTCTATATATGTATCACCCTGCAGGAGGAGGAGTAGACTCATAGCTCTCTTCTATATATGTATCACCCTGCAGGAGGAGGAGTAGACTCATAGCTCTCTTCTATATGTATCTCCCTGCAGGAGAAGGAGTAGACTCATAGTTCTCTTCTATATGTATCACCCTGCAGGAGGAGGAGTAGTCTCATAGCTCTCTTCTATATATATCACCCTGCAGGAGGAGGAGTAGACTCATAGCTCTCTTCTATATGTATCACCCTGCAGGAGGAGGAGTAGACTCATAGCTCTCTTCTATATGTATCCCCCTGCAGGAGGAGGTGTAGTCTCATAGCTCTCTTCTATATGTATCACCCTGCAGGAGGAGGAGTAGACTCATAGCTCTCTTCTGTATGTATCACCCTGCAGGAGGAGGAGTAGCCTCATAGCTCTCTTCTATATATATATCACCCTGCAGGAGGAGGAGTAGACTCATAGCTCTCTTCTATATATATCACCCTGCAGGAGGAGGAGTAGTCTCATAGCTCTCTTCTGTATATATATATCACCCTGCAGGAGGAGGAGTAGACTCATAGCTCTCTTCTATATATATCACCCTGCAGGAGGAGGAGTAGACACATAGCTCTCTTCTATATATATCACCCTGCAGGAGGAGGAGTAGACTCATAGCTCTCTTCTATATATATATCACCCTGCAGGAGGAGGAGTAGACTCATAGCTCTCTTCTATATGTATCACCCTGCAGGAGGAGGAGTAGACTCATAGCTCTCTTCTATATGTATCACCCTGCAGGAGGAGGAGTAGACTCATAGCTCTCTTCTATATGTATCCCCCTGCAGGAGGAGGTGTAGTCTCATAGCTCTCTTCTATATGTATCACCCTGCAGGAGGAGGAGTAGACTCATAGCTCTCTTCTGTATGTATCACCCTGCAGGAGGAGGAGTAGCCTCATAGCTCTCTTCTATATATATATCACCCTGCAGGAGGAGGAGTAGACTCATAGCTCTCTTCTATATATATCACCCTGCAGGAGGAGGAGTAGTCTCATAGCTCTCTTCTGTATATATATATCACCCTGCAGGAGGAGGAGTAGACTCATAGCTCTCTTCTATATATATCACCCTGCAGGAGGAGGAGTAGACACATAGCTCTCTTCTATATATATCACCCTGCAGGAGGAGGAGTAGACTCATAGCTCTCTTCTATATATATCACCCTGCAGGAGGAGGAGTAGACTCATAGCTCTCTTCTATATGTATCACCCTGCAGGAGGAGGAGTAGTCTCATAGCTCTCTTCTATATATATCACCCTGCAGGAGGAGGAGTAGACTCATAGCTCTCTTCTATATATATCACCCTGCAGGAGGAGGAGTAGTCTCATAGCTCTCTTCTATATGTATCACCCTGCAGGAGGAGGAGTAGACTCATAGCTCTCTTCTATATGTATCACCCTGCAGGAGGAGGAGTAGACTCATACCTCTCTTCTGTATCACCCTGCAGGAGGAGGAGTAGTCTCATAGCTCTCTTCTATATATATCACCCTGCAGGAGGAGGAGTAGTCTCATAGCTCTCTTCTATATATATCACCCTGCAGGAGGAGGAGTAGACTCATAGCTCTCTTCTATATATATCACCCTGCAGGAGGAGGAGTAGTCTCATAGCTCTCTTCTATATATATCACCCTGCAGGAGGAGGAGTAGACTCATAGCTCTCTTCTATATGTATCACCCTGCAGGAGGAGGAGTAGTCTCATAGCTCTCTTCTATATATATCACCCTGCAGGAGGAGGAGTAGACTCATAGCTCTCTTCTATATGTATCACCCTGCAGGAGGAGGAGTAGTCTCATAGCTCTCTTCTATATATATCACCCTGCAGGAGGAGGAGTAGACTCATAGCTCTCTTCTATATATATCACCCTGCAGGAGGAGGAGTAGACTCATACCTCTCTTCTGTATCACCCTGCAGGAGGAGGAGTAGTCTCATAGCTCTCTTCTATATATATCACCCTGCAGGAGGAGGAGTAGTCTCATAGCTCTCTTCTATATATATCACCCTGCAGGAGGAGGAGTAGACTCATAGCTCTCTTCTATATGCATCACCCTGCAGGAGGAGGAGGAGTAGTCTCATAGCTCTCTTCTATATGTATCACCCTGCAGGAGGAGGAGTAGTCTCATAACTCTCTTCTATATATATCACCATGCAGGAGGAGGAGTAGTCTCATAGCTCTCTTCTATATATATCACCCTGCAGGAGGAGGAGTAGACTCATAGCTCTCTTCTATATGTATCACCCTGCAGGAGGAGGAGTAGACTCATAGCTCTCTTCTATATCTATCACCCTGCAGGAGGAGGAGTAGACACATAGCTCTCTTCTATATATATCACCCTGCAGGAGGAGTAGACTCCTAGCTCTCTTCTATATATATCACCCTGCAGGAGGAGGAGGAGTAGACTCATAGCTCTCTTCTATATATATATCACCCTGCAGGAGGAGGAGTAGTCTCATAGCTCTCTTCTATATGTATCACCCTGCAGGAGGAGGAGTAGTCTCATAGCTCTCTTCTATATGTATCACCCTGCAGGAGGAGGAGTAGTCTCATAGCTCTCTTCTATATGTATTACCCTGCAGGAGGAGGAGTAGACTCATAGCTCCCTTCTATATATAGATCACCCTGCAGGAGGAGGAATAGACTCATAGCTCTCTTCTCTATGTATCACCCTGCAGGAGGAGGAGTAGTCTCATAGCTCTCTTCTATATGTATCACCCTGCAGGAGGAGGAGGAGTCTCATAGCTCTCTACTATATATATCACCCTGCAGGAGGAGGAGTAGACTCATAGCTCCCTTCTATATATAGATCACCCTGCAGGAGGAGGAATAGACTCATAGCTCTCTTCTCTATGTATCACCCTGCAGGAGGAGGAGTAGTATCATAGCTCTCTTCTATATGTATCACCCTGCAGGAGGAGGAGTAGTCTCATAGCTCTCTTCTATATATATCACCCTGCAGGAGGAGGAGTCTCATAGCTCTCTTCTATATATATCACTCTGCAGGAGGAGGAGTAGTCTCATAGCTCTCTTCTATATATATATCACCCTGCAGGAGGAGGAGTAGTCTCATAGCTCTCTTCTATATGTATCACCCTGCAGGAGGAGGAGTAGTCTCATAGCTCTCATCTATATATATCACCCTGCAGGAGGAGGAGTAGTCTCATAACTCTCTTCTATATATATCACCCTGCAGGAGGAGGAGTAGACTCATAGCTCTCTTCTGTATGTATCACCCTGCAGGAGGAGGAGGAGCCTCATAGCTCTCTTCTATATATATCACCCTGCAGGAGGAGGAGGAGCCTCATAGCTCTCTTCTATATGTATCACCCTGCAGGAGGAGGAGGAGTCTCATAGCTCTCTCCTATATGTATCACCCTGCAGGAGGAGGAGTAGACTCATAGCTCTCTTCTATCTAGATCACCCTGCAGGAGGAGGAGTAGACTCATAGCTCTCTTCTATATATATCACCCTGCAGGAGGAGGAGTAGTCTCATAGCTCTCTTCTATATATATCACCCTGCAGGAGGAGGAGTAGACTCATAGCTCTCTTCTATATATATCACCCTGCAGGAGGAGTAGACTCATAGCTCTCTTCTATATATATCACCCTGCAGGAGGAGGAGTAGACTCATAGCTCTCTATGTATCACCATGCAGGAGGAGGAGTAGTCTCATAGCTCTCTATGTATCACCATGCAGGAGGAGGAGTAGTCTCATAGCTCTCTTCTATATATATCACCCTGCAGGAGGAGGAGTAGACTCATAGCTCTCTTCTATATGTATCACCCTGCAGGAGGAGGAGTAGACTCATAACTCTCTTCTATATATATCACCCTGCAGGAGGAGGAGTAGACTCATAGCTCTCTTCTATACGTATCACCCTGCAGGAGGAGGAGTAGTCTCATAGCTCTCTTCTATATATATCACCCTGCAGGAGGAGGAGTAGTCTCATAGCTCTCTTCTATATATATATCACCCTGCAGGAGGAGGAGTAGTCTCATAGCTCTCTTCTATATATATATATCACCCTGCAGGAGGAGGAGTAGACTCATAGCTCTCTTCTATATGTATCACCCTGCAGGAGGAGGAGTAGACTCATAGATCTCTTCTATATGTATCACCCTGCAGGAGGAGGAGTAGTCTCATAGCTCTCTTCTATATATATCACCCTGCAGGAGGAGGAGTAGACTCATAGCTCTCTTCTATATGTATCACACTGCAGGAGGAGGAGTAGACTCATAGCTCTCTTCTATATATATCACCCTGCAGGAGGAGGAGTAGTCTCATAGCTCTCTTCTATATATATCACACTGCAGGAGGAGGAGTAGATTCATAGCTCTCTTCTATATATATCACCCTGCAGGAGGAGGAGTAGACTCATAGATCTCTTCTATATGTATCACCCTGCAGGAGGAGTAGTAGTCTCATAGCTCTCTTCTATATATATCACCCTGCAGGAGGAGGAGTAGACTCATAGCTCTCTTCTATATATATCACCCTGCAGGAGGAGGAGTAGACTCATAGCTCTCTTCTATATATATCACCCTGCAGGAGGAGGAGTAGACTCATAGCTCTCTTCTATATATATCACCCTGCAGGAGGAGGAGTCTCATAGCTCTCTTCTATATATAACCCTGCAGGAGGAGGAGTAGACTCATAGCTCTCTTCTATATATATCACTCTGCAGGAGGAGGAGTAGACTCATAGCTCTCTTCTATATATATATATATCACCCTGCAGGAGGAGGAGTAGACTCATAGCTCTCTTCTATATGTATCACTCTGCAGGAGGAGGAGTAGACTCATAGCTCTCTTCTATATGTATCACCCTGCAGGAGGAGGAGTAGACTCATAGCTCTCTTCTATATGTATCCCCCTGCAGGAGGAGGTGTAGTCTCATAGCTCTCTTCTATATGTATCACCCTGCAGGAGGAGGAGTAGACTCATAGCTCTCTTCTATATATATCACCCTGCAGGAGGAGGAGTAGTCTCATAGCTCTCTTCTGTATATATATCACCCTGCAGGAGGAGGAGTAGACTCATAGCTCTCTTCTATATATATCACCCTGCAGGAGGAGGAGTAGACACATAGCTCTCTTCTATATATATCACCCTGCAGGAGGAGGAGTAGACTCATAGCTCTCTTCTATATATATCACCCTGCAGGAGGAGGAGTAGACTCATAGCTCTCTTCTATATGTATCACCCTGCAGGAGGAGGAGTAGTCTCATAGCTCTCTTCTATATATATCACCCTGCAGGAGGAGGAGTAGACTCATAGCTCTCTTCTATATATATCACCCTGCAGGAGGAGGAGTAGACTCATAGCTCTCTTCTATATGTATCACCCTGCAGGAGGAGGAGGAGTAGTCTCATAGCTCTCTTCTATATGTATCACCCTGCAGGAGGAGGAGTAGTCTCATAGCTCTCTTCTATATATATCACCCTGCAGGAGGAGGAGTAGACTCATAGCTCTCTTCTATATGTATCACCCTGCAGGAGGAGGAGGAGTAGTCTCATAGCTCTCTTCTATATGTATCACCCTGCAGGAGGAGGAGTAGTCTCATAGCTCTCTTCTATATGTATCACCCTGCAGGAGGAGGAGTAGTCTCATAACTCTCTTCTATATATATCACCATGCAGGAGGAGGAGTAGTCTCATAGCTCTCTTCTATATATATCACCCTGCAGGAGGAGGAGTAGACTCATAGCTCTCTTCTATATGTATCACCCTGCAGGAGGAGGAGTAGACTCATAGCTCTCTTCTATATCTATCACCCTGCAGGAGGAGGAGTAGACACATAGCTCTCTTCTATATATATCACCCTGAAGGAGTAGACTCCTAGCTCTCTTCTATATATATCACCCTGCAGGAGGAGGAGTAGACTCATAGCTCTCTTCTATATATATCACCCTGCAGGAGGAGGAGTAGTCTCATAGCTCTCTTCTATATGTATCACCCTGCAGGAGGAGGAGTAGTCTCATAGCTCTCTTCTATATGTATCACCCTGCAGGAGGAGGAGTAGTCTCATAGCTCTCTTCTATATGTATTACCCTGCAGGAGGAGGAGTAGACTCATAGCTCCCTTCTATATATAGATCACCCTGCAGGAGGAGGAATAGACTCATAGCTCTCTTCTCTATGTATCACCCTGCAGGAGGAGGAGTAGTCTCATAGCTCTCTTCTATATGTATCACCCTGCAGGAGGAGGAGGAGTCTCATAGCTCTCTACTATATATATCACCCTGCAGGAGGAGGAGTAGACTCATAGCTCCCTTCTATATATAGATCACCCTGCAGGAGGAGGAATAGACTCATAGCTCTCTTCTCTATGTATCACCCTGCAGGAGGAGGAGTAGTATCATAGCTCTCTTCTATATGTATCACCCTGCAGGAGGAGGAGTAGTCTCATAGCTCTCTTCTATATGTATCACCCTGCAGGAGGAGGAGTAGTCTCATAGCTCTCTTCTACATGTATCACCCTGCAGGAGGAGGAGTAGTCTCATAGCTCTCTTCTATATATATCACCCTGCAGGAGGAGGAGTCTCATAGCTCTCTTCTATATATATCACTCTGCAGGAGGAGGAGTAGTCTCATAGCTCTCTTCTATATATATATCACCCTGCAGGAGGAGGAGTAGTCTCATAGCTCTCTTCTATATGTATCACCCTGCAGGAGGAGGAGGAGTCTCATAGCTCTCATCTATATATATCACCCTGCAGGAGGAGGAGTAGTCTCATAACTCTCTTCTATATATATCACCCTGCAGGAGGAGGAGTAGACTCATAGCTCTCTTCTGTATGTATCACCCTGCAGGAGGAGGAGGAGTCTTATAGCTCTCTTCTATATATATCACCCTGCAGGAGGAGGAGTAGACTCATAGCTCTCTTCTATATATATCACCCTGCAGGAGGAGGAGGAGTCTCATAGCTCTCTTCTATATATATCACCCTGCAGGAGGAGGAGTAGACTCATAGCTCTCTTCTATATATATCACCCTGCAGGAGGAGGAGTAGACTCATAGCTCTCTTCTATATATATCACCCTGCAGGAGGAGGAGGAGTCTCATAGCTCTCTTCTATATATATCACCCTGCAGGAGGAGGAGTCTCATAGCTCTCTTCTATATATATCACTCTGCAGGAGGAGGAGTAGTCTCATAGCTCTCTTCTATATATATATCACCCTGCAGGAGGAGGAGGAGTCTCATAGCTCTCTCCTATATGTATCACCCTGCAGGAGGAGGAGTAGACTCATAGCTCTCTTCTATCTAGATCACCCTGCAGGAGGAGGAGTAGACTCATAGCTCTCTTCTATATATATCACCCTGCAGGAGGAGGAGTAGTCTCATAGCTCTCTTCTATATGTATCACCCTGCAGGAGGAGGAGTAGACTCATAGCTCTCTTCTATATATATCACTCTGCAGGAGGAGGAGTAGTCTCATAGCTCTCTTCTATATATATCACCCTGCAGGAGGAGGAGTAGACTCATAGCTCTCTTCTATATGTATCACCCTGCAGGAGGAGGAGTAGTCTCATAGCTCTCATCTATATGTATCACCCTGCAGGAGGAGGAGTAGTCTCATAGCTCTCTTCTATATATATCACCCTGCAGGAGGAGGAGTAGTCTCATAGCTCTCTTCTATATGTATTACCCTGCAGGAGGAGGAGTAGACTCATAGCTCTCTTCTATATGTATTACCCTGCAGGAGGAGGAGTAGTCTCATAGCTCTCTTCTATATATATCACCCTGCAGGAGGAGGAGTAGACTCATAGCTCTCTTCTATATGTATCACCCTGCAGGAGGAGGAGTAGACTCATAGCTCTCTTCTATATCTATCACCCTGCAGGAGGAGGAGTAGACACATAGCTCTCTTCTATATATATCACCCTGCAGGAGGAGTAGACTCATAGCTCTCTTCTATATATATCACCCTGCAGGAGGAGGAGTAGACTCATAGCTCTCGTCTATATATATCACCCTGCAGGAGGAGGAGTAGTCTCATAGCTCTCTTCTATATGTATCACCCTGCAGGAGGAGGAGTAGTCTCATAGCTCTCTTCTATATGTATCACCCTGCAGGAGGAGGAGTAGACTCATAGCTCTCTTCTATATGTATCACCCTGCAGGAGGAGGAGTAGTCTCGTAGCTCTCTTCTATATGTATCACCCTGCAGGAGGAGGAGTAGTCTCATAGCTCTCTTCTATATGTATTACCCTGCAGGAGGAGGAGTAGACTCATAGCTCCCTTCTATATATAGATCACCCTGCAGGAGGAGGAATAGACTCATAGCTCTCTTCTCTATGTATCACCCTGCAGGAGGAGGAGTAGTCTCATAGCTCTCTTCTATATGTATCACCCTGCAGGAGGAGGAGGAGTCTCATAGCTCTCTACTATATATATCACCCTGCAGGAGGAGGAGTAGACTCATAGCTCCCTTCTATATATAGATCACCCTGCAGGAGGAGGAATAGACTCATAGCTCTCTTCTCTATGTATCACCCTGCAGGAGGAGGAGTAGTATCATAGCTCTCTTCTATATGTATCACCCTGCAGGAGGAGGAGTAGTCTCATAGCTCTCTTCTATACGTATCACCCTGCAGGAGGAGGAGTAGTCTCATAGCTCTCTTCTATATGTATCACCCTGCAGGAGGAGGAGTAGTCTCATAGCTCTCTTCTATATATATTACCCTGCAGGAGGAGGAGTAGTCTCATAGCTCTCTTCTATATATATATCACCCTGCAGGAGGAGGAGTAGTCTCATAGCTCTCTTCTATATATATATCACCCTGCAGGAGGAGGAGTAGACTCATAGCTCTCTTCTATATGTATCACCCTGCAGGAGGAGGAGTAGACTCATAGATCTCTTCTATATGTATCACCCTGCAGGAGGAGGAGTAGTCTCATAGCTCTCTTCTATATGTATCACCCTGCAGGAGGAGGAGTAGACTCATAGCTCTCTTCTATATGTATCACCCTGCAGGAGGAGGAGTAGACTCATAGCTCTCTTCTATATATATCACCCTGCAGGAGGAGGAGTAGTCTCATAGCTCTCTTCTATATATATCACACTGCAGGAGGAGGAGTAGATTCATAGCTCTCTTCTATATATATCACCCTGCAGGAGGAGGAGTAGACTCATAGATCTCTTCTATATGTATCACCCTGCAGGAGGAGGAGTAGTCTCATAGCTCTCTTCTATATATATATCACCCTGCAGGAGGAGGAGTAGTCTCATAGCTCTCTTCTATATATATATCACCCTGCAGGAGGAGGAGTAGACTCATAGCTCTCTTCTATATGTATCACCCTGCAGGAGGAGGAGTAGACTCATAGATCTCTTCTATATGTATCACCCTGCAGGAGGAGGAGTAGTCTCATAGCTCTCTTCTATATATATCACCCTGCAGGAGGAGGAGTAGACTCATAGCTCTCTTCTATATGTATCACCCTGCAGGAGGAGGAGGAGTAGTCTCATAGCTCTCTTCTATATGTATCACCCTGCAGGAGGAGGAGTAGTCTCATAGCTCTCTTCTATATGTATCACCCTGCAGGAGGAGGAGTAGTCTCATAACTCTCTTCTATATATATCACCATGCAGGAGGAGGAGTAGTCTCATAGCTCTCTTCTATATATATCACCCTGCAGGAGGAGGAGTAGACTCATAGCTCTCTTCTATATGTATCACCCTGCAGGAGGAGGAGTAGACTCATAGCTCTCTTCTATATCTATCACCCTGCAGGAGGAGGAGTAGACACATAGCTCTCTTCTATATATATCACCCTGAAGGAGGAGTAGACTCCTAGCTCTCTTCTATATATATCACCCTGCAGGAGGAGGAGTAGACTCATAGCTCTCTTCTATATATATCACCCTGCAGGAGGAGGAGTAGTCTCATAGCTCTCTTCTATATGTATCACCCTGCAGGAGGAGGAGTAGTCTCATAGCTCTCTTCTATACGTATCACCCTGCAGGAGGAGGAGTAGTCTCATAGCTCTCTTCTATATGTATTACCCTGCAGGAGGAGGAGTAGACTCATAGCTCCCTTCTATATATAGATCACCCTGCAGGAGGAGGAATAGACTCATAGCTCTCTTCTCTATGTATCACCCTGCAGGAGGAGGAGTAGTCTCATAGCTCTCTTCTATATGTATCACCCTGCAGGAGGAGGAGGAGTCTCATAGCTCTCTACTATATATATCACCCTGCAGGAGGAGGAGTAGACTCATAGCTCCCTTCTATATATAGATCACCCTGCAGGAGGAGGAATAGACTCATAGCTCTCTTCTCTATGTATCACCCTGCAGGAGGAGGAGTAGTATCATAGCTCTCTTCTATATGTATCACCCTGCAGGAGGAGGAGTAGTCTCATAGCTCTCTTCTATATGTATCACCCTGCAGGAGGAGGAGTAGTCTCATAGCTCTCTTCTACATGTATCACCCTGCAGGAGGAGGAGTAGTCTCATAGCTCTCTTCTATATATATCACCCTGCAGGAGGAGGAGTCTCATAGCTCTCTTCTATATATATCACTCTGCAGGAGGAGGAGTAGTCTCATAGCTCTCTTCTATATATATATCACCCTGCAGGAGGAGGAGTAGTCTCATAGCTCTCTTCTATATGTATCACCCTGCAGGAGGAGGAGGAGTCTCATAGCTCTCATCTATATATATCACCCTGCAGGAGGAGGAGTAGACTCATAGCTCTCTTCTATATATATCACCCTGCAGGAGGAGGAGGAGTCTCATAGCTCTCTTCTATATATATCACCCTGCAGGAGGAGGAGTAGACTCATAGCTCTCTTCTATATATATCACTCTGCAGGAGGAGGAGTAGTCTCATAGCTCTCTTCTATATATATATCACCCTGCAGGAGGAGGAGTAGACTCATAGCTCTCTTCTATATGTATCACCCTGCAGGAGGAGGAGGAGTCTCATAGCTCTCTCCTATATGTATCACCCTGCAGGAGGAGGAGTAGACTCATAGCTCTCTTCTATCTAGATCACCCTGCAGGAGGAGGAGTAGACTCATAGCTCTCTTCTATATATATCACCCTGCAGGAGGAGGAGTAGTCTCATAGCTCTCTTCTATATGTATCACCCTGCAGGAGGAGGAGTAGACTCATAGCTCTCTTCTATATATATCACTCTGCAGGAGGAGGAGTAGTCTCATAGCTCTCTTCTATATATATCACCCTGCAGGAGGAGGAGTAGACTCATAGCTCTCTTCTATATATATATCACCCTGCAGGAGGAGGAGTAGACTCATAGCTCTCTTCTATATGTATCACCCTGCAGGAGGAGGAGTAGTCTCATAGCTCTCTTCTATATATATCACCCTGCAGGAGGAGGAGTAGTCTCATAGCTCTCTTCTATATGTATTACCCTGCAGGAGGAGGAGTAGACTCATAGCTCTCTTCTATATGTATTACCCTGCAGGAGGAGGAGTAGTCTCATAGCTCTCTTCTATATATATCACCCTGCAGGAGGAGGAGTAGACTCATAGCTCTCTTCTATATGTATCACCCTGCAGGAGGAGGAGTAGACTCATAGCTCTCTTCTATATCTATCACCCTGCAGGAGGAGGAGTAGACACATAGCTCTCTTCTATATATATCACCCTGCAGGAGGAGTAGACTCATAGCTCTCTTCTATATATATCACCCTGCAGGAGGAGGAGTAGACTCATAGCTCTCGTCTATATATATCACCCTGCAGGAGGAGGAGTAGTCTCATAGCTCTCTTCTATATGTATCACCCTGCAGGAGGAGGAGTAGTCTCATAGCTCTCTTCTATATATATCACCCTGCAGGAGGAGGAGTAGACTCATAGCTCTCTTCTATATGTATCACCCTGCAGGAGGAGGAGTAGTCTCGTAGCTCTCTTCTATATGTATCACCCTGCAGGAGGAGGAGTAGTCTCATAGCTCTCTTCTATATGTATTACCCTGCAGGAGGAGGAGTAGACTCATAGCTCCCTTCTATATATAGATCACCCTGCAGGAGGAGGAATAGACTCATAGCTCTCTTCTCTATGTATCACCCTGCAGGAGGAGGAGTAGTCTCATAGCTCTCTTCTATATGTATCACCCTGCAGGAGGAGGAGGAGTCTCATAGCTCTCTACTATATATATCACCCTGCAGGAGGAGGAGTAGACTCATAGCTCCCTTCTATATATAGATCACCCTGCAGGAGGAGGAATAGACTCATAGCTCTCTTCTCTATGTATCACCCTGCAGGAGGAGGAGTAGTATCATAGCTCTCTTCTATATGTATCACCCTGCAGGAGGAGGAGTAGTCTCATAGCTCTCTTCTATACGTATCACCCTGCAGGAGGAGGAGTAGTCTCATAGCTCTCTTCTATATGTATCACCCTGCAGGAGGAGGAGTAGTCTCATAGCTCTCTTCTATATATATTACCCTGCAGGAGGAGGAGTAGTCTCATAGCTCTCTTCTATATATATATCACCCTGCAGGAGGAGGAGTAGTCTCATAGCTCTCTTCTATATATATATCACCCTGCAGGAGGAGGAGTAGACTCATAGCTCTCTTCTATATGTATCACCCTGCAGGAGGAGGAGTAGACTCATAGATCTCTTCTATATGTATCACCCTGCAGGAGGAGGAGTAGTCTCATAGCTCTCTTCTATATGTATCACCCTGCAGGAGGAGGAGTAGACTCATAGCTCTCTTCTATATGTATCACCCTGCAGGAGGAGGAGTAGACTCATAGCTCTCTTCTATATGTATCACCCTGCAGGAGGAGGAGTAGACTCATAGCTCTCTTCTATATATATCACCCTGCAGGAGGAGGAGTAGTCTCATAGCTCTCTTCTATATATATCACACTGCAGGAGGAGGAGTAGATTCATAGCTCTCTTCTATATATATCACCCTGCAGGAGGAGGAGTAGACTCATAGATCTCTTCTATATGTATCACCCTGCAGGAGGAGTAGTAGTCTCATAGCTCTCTTCTATATATATCACCCTGCAGGAGGAGGAGTAGACTCATAGCTCTCTTCTATATATATCACCCTGCAGGAGGAGGAGTAGACTCATAGCTCTCTTCTATATATATCACCCTGCAGGAGGAGTAGACTCATAGCTCTCTTCTATATATATCACCCTGCAGGAGGAGGAGTAGACTCATAGCTCTCTTCTATATGTATCACCCTGCAGGAGGAGGAGTAGTCTCATAGCTCTCTTCTATATATATCACCCTGCAGGAGGAGGAGTAGACTCATAGCTCTCTTCTATATGTATCACCCTGCAGGAGGAGGAGTAGACTCATAACTCTCTTCTATATATATCACCCTGCAGGAGGAGGAGTAGACTCATAGCTCTCTTCTATATGTATCACCCTGCAGGAGGAGGAGTAGACTCATAGCTCTCTTCTATATGTATCACCCTGCAGGAGGAGGAGTAGACTCATAGCTCTCTTCTATATGTATCACCCTGCAGGAGGAGGAGTAGTCTCATAGCTCTCTTCTATACGTATCACCCTGCAGGAGGAGGAGTAGACTCATAGCTCTCTTCTATATGTATCCCCCTGCAGGAGGAGGAGTAGTCTCATAGCTCTCTTCTATACGTATCACCCTGCAGGAGGAGGAGTAGTCTCATAGCTCTCTTCTATATGTATCACCCTGCAGGAGGAGGAGTAGTCTCATAGCTCTCTTCTATATATATATCACCCTGCAGGAGGAGGAGAAGTCTCATAGCTCTCTTCTATATATATCACCCTGCAGGAGGAGGAGTAGTCTCATAGCTCTCTTCTATATATATATCACCCTGCAGGAGGAGGAGTAGTCTCATAGCTCTCTTCTATATATATATCACCCTGCAGGAGGAGGAGTAGACTCATAGCTCTCTTCTATATGTATCACCCTGCAGGAGGAGGAGTAGACTCATAGATCTCTTCTATATGTATCACCCTGCAGGAGGAGGAGTAGTCTCATAGCTCTCTTCTATATGTATCACCCTGCAGGAGGAGGAGTAGACTCATAGCTCTCTTCTATATGTATCACTCTGCAGGAGGAGGAGTAGACTCATAGCTCTCTTCTATATATATCACCCTGCAGGAGGAGGAGTAGTCTCATAGCTCTCTTCTATATGTATCACCCTGCAGGAGGAGGAGTAGTCTCATAGCTCTCTTCTATATATATCACCCTGCAGGAGGAGGAGTAGACTCACAGCTCTCTTCTATATGTATCACCCTGCAGGAGGAGGAGTAGACTCATAGCTCTCTTCTGTATGTATCAGCCTGCAGGAGGAGGAGTCTCATAGCTCTCTTCTATATATATCACCCTGCAGGAGGAGGAGTAGTCTTATAGCTCTCTTCTATATATATCACCCTGCAGGAGGAGGAGTAGACTCATAGCTCTCTTCTATATATATCACCCTGCAGGAGGAGGAGTAGACTCATAGCTCTCTTCTATATATATCACCCTGCAGGAGGAGGAGTAGACTCATAGCTCTCTTCTATATATATCACCCTGCAGGAGGAGTAGTAGTCTCATAGCTCTCTTCTATATATATCACACTGCAGGAGGAGGGGTAGACTCATAGCTCTCTTCTGTATGTATCACCCTGCAGGAGGAGGAGTAGTCTCATAGCTCTCTTCTATATATATCACCCTGCAGGAGGAGGAGTAGACTCATAGCTCTCTTCTATATATATCACTCTGCAGGAGGAGGAGTAGACTCATAGCTCTCTTCTATATATATCACCCTGCAGGAGGAGTAGTCTCATAGCTCTCTTCTATATATATATCACCCTGCAGGAGGAGGAGTAGACTCATAGCTCTCTTCTATATGTATCACCCTGCAGGAGGAGGAGTAGACTCATAGCTCTCTTCTATATATATATCACCCTGCAGGAGGAGGAGTAGACTCATAGCTCTCTTCTGTATGTATCACCCTGCAGGAGGAGGAGTAGACTCATAGCTCTCTTCTATATATATCACTCTGCAGGAGGAGGAGTAGTCTCATAGCTCTCTTCTATATATATCACCCTGCAGGAGGAGGAGTAGTCTCATAGCTCTCTTCTATATATATCACCCTGCAGGAGGAGGAGTAGTCTCATAGCTCTCTTCTATATATATCACCCTGCAGGAGGAGGAGTAGACTCATAGCTCTCTTCTATATATATCACCCTGCAGGAGGAGGAGTAGACTCATAGCTCTCTTCTGTATGTATCACCCTGCAGGAGGAGGAGTAGACTCATAGCTCTCTTCTATATGTATCACCCTGCAGGAGGAGGAGTAGACTCATAGCTCTCTTCTATATATATCACTCTGCAGGAGGAGGAGTAGACTCATAGCTCTCTTCTATATATATCACCCTGCAGGACGAGGAGTAGACTCATAGCTCTCTTCTATATATATCACCCTGCAGGAGGAGGAGTAGACTCATAGCTCTCTTCTATATATATCACCCTGCAGGAGGAGGAGTAGTCTCATAGCTCTCTTCTATATGTATCACCCTGCAGGAGGAGGAGTAGACTCATAGCTCTTCTATATATATCACCCTGCAGGAGGAGGAGTAGACTCATAGCTCTCTTCTATATATATCACCCTGCAGGAGGAGGAGTAATCTCATAGCTCTCTTCTATATATATCACCCTGCAGGAGGAGGAGTAGACTCATAGCTCTCTTCTATATGTATCACCCTGCAGGAGGAGGAGTAGTCTCATAGCTCTCTTCTATATGTATCACCCTGCAGGAGGAGGAGGAGTAGACTCATAGCTCTCTTCTATATATATCACCCTGCAGGAGGAGGAGTAGACTCATAGCTCTCTTCTATATATATCACACTGCAGGAGGAGGAGTAGACTCATAGCTCTCTTCTGTATGTATCACCCTGCAGGAGGAGGAGTAGTCTCATAGCTCTCTATGTATCACCCTGCAGTAAAGTCAGGTCCCTCCCTATAACGGGCATATCCATACATTGTATGTGCACCCAGCTACAGAATGGCACAATAGGCACAGTCTCAGACCATAGTTTTCTATGCTTGCACATCATTTTCTGTTGCCATGGTTATGAGTGTTACACTAATACTCCCCCGCTCATTCTCCTAATAACGCCCCCTCTGTTTCCGTCTCTTTCATCCACAATCCCCCTCCCCCTCCTCTACATGTGCCGTCTGCTTACTCTGCATTTTCTTCTATGTTTGCAGTTTCAGGCCTGGCATTGGCAAATTAACAAGTGCTGACAATGGACGGTTGAACAGACATAAAAGTCGGCAACACATTCCAAGGAAGAGGCAGAGCAACACAATGATAGAAAACACAGAGAGGGAGAGTGCCGGGAGTGGAAGATGTATACGTAGGGAGCAATAGGAGCAGGCAATGAGGAGTAGCGAGCACAAATAAAAGTAAGGATTGGCAGGAGGGGGCATCGCGGAGTAGAGAGCGGCAGGAGGGGGCATCGCGGAGTAGAGAGCGGCAGGAGGGGGCATCGCGGAGTAGAGAGCGGCAGGAGGGGGCATCGCGGAGTAGAGAGCGGCAGGAGGGGGCATCGCGGAGTAGAGAGCGGCAGGAGGAGGCATCGCGGAGTAGAGAGCGGCAGGTGCGTGAATCGCGGAGTAGAGAGCGGCAGGTGCGTGAATCGCGGAGAAGTGAGCGGCAGATCGTCAGGAGGGAGCATAGAGTAAAGATCGTCAGGAGGGAGCATAGAGTAAAGATCGTCAGGAGGGAGCATAGAGTGAAGATCGGCAGGAGGGAGCATAGAGTAAAGATCGTCAGGAGGGAGCATAGAGTAAAGATCGTCAGGAGGGAGCATAGAGTAAAGATCGTCAGGAGGGAGCATAGCGTAAAGATCGTCAGGAGGGAGCATAGAGTAAAGATCGTCAGGAGGGAGCATAGCGTAAAGATCGTCAGGAGGGAGCATAGAGTAAAGATCGTCAGGAGGGAGCATAGAGTAAAGATCGTCAGGAGGGAGCATAGAGTAAAGATCGTCAGGAGGGAGCATAGAGTAAAGATCGTCAGGAGGGAGCATAGAGTAAAGATCGTCAGGAGGGAGCATAGAGTAAAGATCGTCAGGAGGGAGCATAGAGTAAAGATCGTCAGGAGGGAGCATAGAGTAAAGATCGTCAGGAGGGAGCATAGAGTAAAGATCGTCAGGAGGGAGCATAGAGTAAAGATCGTCAGGAGGGAGCATAGAGTAAAGATCGTCAGGAGGGAGCATAGAGTAAAGATCGTCAGGAGGGAGAATAGAGTAAAGATCGTCAGGAGGGAGCATAGAGTAAAGATCGTCAGGAGGGAGCATAGAGTAAAGATCGTCAGGAGGGAGCATAGAGTAAAGATCGTCAGGAGGGAGCATAGAGTAAAGATCGTCAGGAGGGAGCATAGAGTAAAGATCGTCAGGAGGGAGCATAGAGTAAAGATCGTCAGGAGGGAGCATAGAGTAAAGATCGTCAGGAGGGAGCATAGAGTAAAGATCGTCAGGAGGGAGCATAGAGTAAAGATCGTCAGGAGGGAGCATAGAGTAAAGATCGTCAGGAGGGAGCATAGAGTAAAGATCGTCAGGAGGGAGCATAGAGTAAAGATCGTCAGGAGGGAGCATAGAGTAAAGATCGTCAGGAGGGAGCATAGAGTAAAGATCGTCAGGAGGGAGCATAGAGTAAAGATCGTCAGGAGGGAGCATAGAGTAAAGATCGTCAGGAGGGAGCATAGCGTAAAGATCGTCAGGAGGAAGCATAGCGTAAAGATCGTCAGGAGGGAGCATAGAGTAAAGATCGTCAGGAGGGAGCATAGAGTAAAGATCGTCAGGAGGGAGCATAGAGTAAAGATCGTCAGGAGGGAGCATAGAGTAAAGATCGTCAGGAGGGAGCATAGAGTAAAGATCGTCAGGAGGGAGCATAGAGTAAAGATCGTCAGGAGGGAGCATAGAGTAAAGATCGTCAGGAGGGAGCATAGAGTAAAGATCGTCAGGAGGGAGCATAGAGTAAAGATCGGCAGGAGGGAGCATAGAGTAAAGAGCGGCAGGAGGGAGCATAGAGTAAAGAGCGTCAGGAGGGAGCATAGAGTAAAGATCGTCAGGAGGGAGCATAGAGTAAAGATCGTCAGGAGGGAGCATAGAGTAAAGATCGTCAGGAGGGAGCATAGAGTAAAGATCGTCAGGAGGGAGCATAGAGTAAAGATCGTCAGGAGGGAGCATAGAGTGAAGATCGTCAGGAGGGAGCATAGAGTAAAGATCGTCAGGAGGGAGCATAGAGTAAAGATCGTCAGGAGGGAGCATAGAGTAAAGATCGTCAGGAGGGAGCATAGAGTAAAGATCGTCAGGAGGGAGCATAGAGTAAAGATCGTCAGGAGGGAGCATAGAGTAAAGATCGTCAGGAGGGAGCATAGAGTAAAGATCGTCAGGAGGGAGCATAGAGTAAAGATCGTCAGGAGGGAGCATAGAGTAAAGATCGTCAGGAGGGAGCATAGAGTAAAGATCGTCAGGAGGGAGCATAGAGTAAAGATCGGCAGGAGGGAGCATTGTGGAGAGGAGCGGCAGGTGCGTCAATCATGGGGAAGTGAGCGGCAGTCATGGGGAGGTATGGAGCAGGAGTCGCGGGGAAGGGAGTGGCAGGAGAAGGGAGCGGCAGGAGCAGGAATCGCGGAGAAGGGAGCGGCAGGAACAGGAATCGTGGAGAAAGGAGCGACAGTCAAGGAGAAGGGAGCAGGCAGCAAGGAGAAGGGGGCAGGCAGCAAGGAGAAGGGGGCAGGCAGCAAGGAGAAGGGGGCAGGCAGCAAGGAGAAGGGGGCTTTGTGAAGTAGGCAGCGGAGGGACTTTTTACCTTATACACTTGCCCGTATGTTCCATTTCCAACCACTTCAACCAGTTCAAAGATCCCGGCAGGATCCTGGAAAACAGAACAAGGAAAAACGTTCAGTCAGGAAGAAGTAGAGAATACAGGGTGTATACAGGGTGTATACAGGGAGCATACAGGGAGAGTACAGGGAGAGTACAGGGAGAGTACAGGGAGAGTACAGGGAGAGTACAGGGAGAGTACAGGGAGCCGAGGTCAGCCAATTACATTCATGATTAATCAGAACAAGCATCACATCCATCTCAGAGCGTCACAGATCGATAATATTCACAATATAAATAGATAAAGTTCAGAGTGAACGTTACATTAACCACAAAATCCTCACATCAAGAAAAAGAAGAAAACTGCTAAATACAAATAACAAATGTCAGACAATAGTCAGGAAACAATGGCGGGGGGGGGGGGGGGGGGGTCATTTCTAGAGTTCCATTGTTGGATTTCAATCACCCCCATTATGTTCGTATAGGAGATCCCGGAAATAAAAAAATTAACTAGTTAGGACGGATGTTAATGCCGGAGCTGAGCAGTCGGGTGTCAGGCGGAGGGGGGTCTTCATGTCTGTGCTAAATACAAATAACAAATGTCAGACAATAGTCAGGAAACAATGGCGGGGGGGGGGGGGGGGGTCATTTCTAGAGTTCCATTGTTGGATTTCAATCACCCCCATTATGTTCGTATAGGAGATCCCGGAAATAAAAAAATTAACTAGTTAGGACGGATGTTAATGCCGGAGCTGAGCAGTCGGGTGTCAGGCGGAGGGGGGTCTTCATGTCTGCCATGCGAGAACTGCTGAAGGGAGACACATTACACATCCCAGCAATGGTAGAGCCCGCCAGATCCACTCATCTTCTACAATGCCTGTATCCTCAGGGAAGATACGGGTGTGTCATATCCAATACCCCCTCCCCCCGGTGTAATATATACTGCTCACCAGTCAGGTGGAGGATACAGGTGTGTTATATATAATACCCCCTCCCCCGGTGTAATATATACCGCTCACCAGTCAGGTGGAGGATACAGGTGTGTTATATATACTGCTCACCAGTCAGGTGGAGGATACAGGTGTGTTATATATAATACCCCCTCCCCCGGTGTAATATATACTGCTCACCAGTCAGGAGGAGGATACAGGTGTGTTATATATAATACCCCCTCCCCCGGTGTAATATATACTGCTCACCAGTCAGGAGGAGGATACAGGTGTGTCATATCCAATACCCCCTCCCCCCGGTGTAATATATACTGCTCACCAGTCAGGTGGAGGATACAGGTGTGTTATATATAATACCCCCTCCCCCGGTGTAATATATACTGCTCACCAGTCAGGCGGAGGATACAGGTGTGTTATATATAATACCCCCTCCCCCGGTGTAATATATACAGCTCACCAGTCAGGAGGAGGATACAGGTGTGTTATATATAATACCCCCTCCCCCGGTGTAATATATACTGCTCACCAGTCAGGCGGAGGATACAGGTGTGTTATATATAATACCCCCTCCCCCGGTGTAATATATACAGCTCACCAGTCAGGAGGAGGATACAGGTGTGTTATATATAATACCCCCTCCCCCGGTGTAATATATACTGCTCACCAGTCAGGAGGAGGATACAGGTGTGTTATATATAATACCCCCTCCCCCGGTGTAATATATACTGCTCACCAGTCAGGAGGAGGATACAGGTGTGTTATATATAATACCCCCTCCCCCGGTGTAATATATACCGCTCACCAGTCAGGTGGAGGATACAGGTGTGTTATATATAATACCCCCTCCCCCGGTGTAATATATACCGCTCACCAGTCAGGTGGAGGATACAGGTGTGTTATATATAATACCCCCTCCCCCGGTGTAATATATACTGCTCACCAGGCCGGTGGAGGATACAGGTGTGTTATATATAATACCCCCTCCCCCGGTGTAATATATACTGCTCACCAGTCAGGTGGAGGATACAGGTGTGTTATATATAATACCCCCTCCCCCGGTGTAATATATACTGC